>NW_027167727.1:0-173676 GCF_040954835.1 Lepisosteus oculatus
GCAAGTTTGGTCAACCCCATGTAAGTTATGGGGCAGTAACATCACACTTTTCAAAACGTGTTTTTCAGCCCGAAATAAACGCGTTTTTTCAGACAACTGAATCTCCTTGTAACAGCAAGGCTCAGAAGAGCCCACACACTCAGCCCTTAACCCCAGTGTACAGAAAGTGTCAAAACGTGTTTTTCAGCAGAAATAAACATGTTTCTGCAAGTTTGGTCAACCCCATGTAAGTTATGGGGCAGTAACATGACACTTTTCAAAACGTGTTTTTTAGCCCGAAATAAACGCGTTTTTTCAGTCAACTGAATCTCCTTGTAACAGCAAGGCTAAGAAGAGCCCACACACTCAGCCCTTAACCCCAGTGTACAGAAAGTGTCAAAACGTGTTTTTCAGCAGAAATAAACATGTTTCTGCAAGTTTGGTCAACCCCATGTAAGTTATGGGGCAGTAACATCACACTTTTCAAAACGTGTTTTTCAGCCCGAAATAAACGCGTTTTTTCAGACAACTGAATCTCCTTGTAACAGCAAGGCTCAGAAGAGCCCACACACTCAGCCCTTAACCCCAGTGTACAGAAAGTGTCAAAACGTGTTTTTCAGCAGAAATAAACATGTTTCTGCAAGTTTGGTCAACCCCATGTAAGTTATGGGGCAGTAACATCACACTTTTCAAAACGTGTTTTTCAGCCCGAAATAAACGCGTTTTTTCAGACAACTGAATCTCCTTGTAACAGCAAGGCTCAGAAGTGCCCACACACTCAGCCCTTAACCCCAGTGTGCAGAAAGGGTCAAAACGTGTTTTTTAGCAGAAATAAACATGTTTCTGCAAGTTTGGTCAACCCCATGTAAGTTATGGGGCAGTAACATCACACTTTTCAAAACATGTTTTTCAGCCCGAAATAAACGCGTTTTTTCAGACAACTGAATCTCCTTGTAACAGCAAGGCTCAGAAGAGCCCACACACTCAGCCTTTAACCCCAGTGTACAGAAAGTGTCAAAACGTGTTTTTCAGCAGAAATAAACATGTTTCTGCAAGTTTGGTCAACCCCATGTAAGTTATGGGGCAGTAACATCACACTTTTCAAAACGTGTTTTTCAGCCCGAAATAAACGCGTTTTTTCAGACAACTGAATCTCCTTGTAACAGCAAGGCTCAGAAGAGCCCACACACTCAGCCCTTAACCCCAGTGTACAGAAAGTGTCAAAACGTGTTTTTCAGCAGAAATAAACATGTTTCTGCAAGTTTGGTCAACCCCATGTAAGTTATGGGGCAGTAACATCACACTTTTCAAAACGTGTTTTTCAGCCCGAAATAAACGCGTTTTTTCAGACAACTGAATCTCCTTGTAACAGCAAGGCTCAGAAGAGCCCACACACTCAGCCCTTAACCCCAGTGTACAGAAAGTGTCAAAACGTGTTTTTCAGCAGAAATAAACATGTTTCTGCAAGTTTGGTCAACCCCATGTAAGTTATGGGGCAGTAACATCACACTTTTCAAAACGTGTTTTTCAGCCCGAAATAAACGCGGTTTTTAAGACAACTGAATCTCCTTGTAACAGCAAGGCTCACAAGAGCCCACACACTCAGCCCTTAACCCCAGTGTACAGAAAGTGTCAAAACGTGTTTTTCAGCAGAAATAAACATGTTTCTGCAAGTTTGGTCAACCCCATGTAAGTTATGGGGCAGTAACATCACCTTTTCAAAACGTGTTTTTCAGCCCGAAATAAACGCGTTTTTTAAGACAACTGAATCTCCTTGTAACAGCAAGGCTCACAAGAGCCCACACACTCAGCCCTTAACCCCAGTGTACAGAAAGTGTCAAAACGTGTTTTTCAGCAGAAATAAACATGTTTCTGCAAGTTTGGTCAACCCCATGTAAGTTATGGGGCAGTAACATGACACTTTTCAAAACGTGTTTTTCAGCCCGAAATAAACGCGTTTTTTCAGGCAACTGAATCTACTTGTAACAGCAAGGCTCAGAAGTGCCCACACACTCAGCCCTTAACCCCAGTGTGCAGAAAGGGTAAAAACGTGTTTTTTAGCAGAAATAAACATGTTTCTGCAAGTTTGGTCAACCCCATGTAAGTTATGGGGCAGTAACATCACACTTTTCAAAACGTGTTTTTCAGCCCGAAATAAACGCGTTTTTTCAGACAACTGAATCTCCTTGTAACAGCAAGGCTCAGAAGAGCCCACACACTCAGCCCTTAACCCCAGTGTACAGAAAGTGTCAAAACGTGTTTTTCAGCAGAAATAAACATGTTTCTGCAAGTTTGGTCAACCCCATGTAAGTTATGGGGCAGTAACATCACACTTTTCAAAACGTGTTTTTCAGCCCGAAATAAACGCGTTTTTTCAGACAACTGAATCTCCTTGTAACAGCAAGGCTCAGAAGAGCCCACACACTCAGCCCTTAACCCCAGTGTACAGAAAGTGTCAAAACGTGTTTTTCAGCAGAAATAAACATGTTTCTGCAAGTTTGGTCAACCCCATGTAAGTTATGGGGCAGTAACATCACACTTTTCAAAACGTGTTTTTCAGCCCGAAATAAACGCGTTTTTTCAGACAACTGAATCTCCTTGTAACAGCAAGGCTCAGAAGTGCCCACACACTCAGCCCTTAACCCCAGTGTGCAGAAAGGGTCAAAACGTGTTTTTTAGCAGAAATAAACATGTTTCTGCAAGTTTGGTCAACCCCATGTAAGTTATGGGGCAGTAACATCACACTTTTCAAAACATGTTTTTCAGCCCGAAATAAACGCGTTTTTTCAGACAACTGAATCTCCTTGTAACAGCAAGGCTCAGAAGAGCCCACACACTCAGCCTTTAACCCCAGTGTACAGAAAGTGTCAAAACGTGTTTTTCAGCAGAAATAAACATGTTTCTGCAAGTTTGGTCAACCCCATGTAAGTTATGGGGCAGTAACATCACACTTTTCAAAACGTGTTTTTCAGCCCGAAATAAACGCGTTTTTTCAGACAACTGAATCTCCTTGTAACAGCAAGGCTCAGAAGAGCCCACACACTCAGCCCTTAACCCCAGTGTACAGAAAGTGTCAAAACGTGTTTTTCAGCAGAAATAAACATGTTTCTGCAAGTTTGGTCAACCCCATGTAAGTTATGGGGCAGTAACATCACACTTTTCAAAACGTGTTTTTCAGCCCGAAATAAACGCGTTTTTTCAGACAACTGAATCTCCTTGTAACAGCAAGGCTCAGAAGAGCCCACACACTCAGCCCTTAACCCCAGTGTACAGAAAGTGTCAAAACGTGTTTTTCAGCAGAAATAAACATGTTTCTGCAAGTTTGGTCAACCCCATGTAAGTTATGGGGCAGTAACATCACACTTTTCAAAACGTGTTTTTCAGCCCGAAATAAACGCGGTTTTTAAGACAACTGAATCTCCTTGTAACAGCAAGGCTCACAAGAGCCCACACACTCAGCCCTTAACCCCAGTGTACAGAAAGTGTCAAAACGTGTTTTTCAGCAGAAATAAACATGTTTCTGCAAGTTTGGTCAACCCCATGTAAGTTATGGGGCAGTAACATCACCTTTTCAAAACGTGTTTTTCAGCCCGAAATAAACGCGTTTTTTAAGACAACTGAATCTCCTTGTAACAGCAAGGCTCACAAGAGCCCACACACTCAGCCCTTAACCCCAGTGTACAGAAAGTGTCAAAACGTGTTTTTCAGCAGAAATAAACATGTTTCTGCAAGTTTGGTCAACCCCATGTAAGTTATGGGGCAGTAACATGACACTTTTCAAAACGTGTTTTTCAGCCCGAAATAAACGCGTTTTTTCAGGCAACTGAATCTACTTGTAACAGCAAGGCTCAGAAGTGCCCACACACTCAGCCCTTAACCCCAGTGTGCAGAAAGGGTAAAAACGTGTTTTTTAGCAGAAATAAACATGTTTCTGCAAGTTTGGTCAACCCCATGTAAGTTATGGGGCAGTAACATCACACTTTTCAAAACGTGTTTTTCAGCCCGAAATAAACGCGTTTTTTCAGACAACTGAATCTCCTTGTAACAGCAAGGCTCAGAAGAGCCCACACACTCAGCCCTTAACCCCAGTGTACAGAAAGTGTCAAAACGTGTTTTTCAGCAGAAATAAACATGTTTCTGCAAGTTTGGTCAACCCCATGTAAGTTATGGGGCAGTAACATCACACTTTTCAAAACGTGTTTTTCAGCCCGAAATAAACGCGTTTTTTCAGACAACTGAATCTCCTTGTAACAGCAAGGCTCAGAAGAGCCCACACACTCAGCCCTTAACCCCAGTGTACAGAAAGTGTCAAAACGTGTTTTTCAGCAGAAATAAACATGTTTCTGCAAGTTTGGTCAACCCCATGTAAGTTATGGGGCAGTAACATCACACTTTTCAAAACGTGTTTTTCAGCCCGAAATAAACGCGTTTTTTCAGACAACTGAATCTCCTTGTAACAGCAAGGCTCAGAAGTGCCCACACACTCAGCCCTTAACCCCAGTGTGCAGAAAGGGTCAAAACGTGTTTTTTAGCAGAAATAAACATGTTTCTGCAAGTTTGGTCAACCCCATGTAAGTTATGGGGCAGTAACATCACACTTTTCAAAACATGTTTTTCAGCCCGAAATAAACGCGTTTTTTCAGACAACTGAATCTCCTTGTAACAGCAAGGCTCAGAAGAGCCCACACACTCAGCCTTTAACCCCAGTGTACAGAAAGTGTCAAAACGTGTTTTTCAGCAGAAATAAACATGTTTCTGCAAGTTTGGTCAACCCCATGTAAGTTATGGGGCAGTAACATCACACTTTTCAAAACGTGTTTTTCAGCCCGAAATAAACGCGTTTTTTCAGACAACTGAATCTCCTTGTAACAGCAAGGCTCAGAAGAGCCCACACACTCAGCCTTTAACCCCAGTGTACAGAAAGTGTCAAAACGTGTTTTTCAGCAGAAATAAACATGTTTCTGCAAGTTTGGTCAACCCCATGTAAGTTATGGGGCAGTAACATCACACTTTTCAAAACGTGTTTTTCAGCCCGAAATAAACGCGTTTTTTCAGACAACTGAATCTCCTTGTAACAGCAAGGCTCACAAGAGCCCACACACTCAGCCCTTAACCCCAGTGTACAGAATTTGCAAAACGTGTTTTTCAGCAGAAATAAACATGTTTCTGCAAGTTTGGTCAACCCCATGTAAGTTATGGGGCAGTAACATCACACTTTTCAAAACGTGTTTTTCAGCCCGAAATAAACGCGTTTTTTCAGACAACTGAATCTCCTTGTAACAGCAAGGCTAAAAAGAGCCCACACACACAGCCCTTAACCCCAGTGTACAGAAAGTGTCAAAACGTGTTTTTCAGCAGAAATAAACATGTTTCTGCAAGTTTGGTCAACCCCATGTAAGTTATGGGGCAGTAACATGACACTTTTCAAAACGTGTTTTTTAGCCCGAAATAAACGCGTTTTTTCAGTCAACTGAATCTCCTTGTAACAGCAAGGCTAAGAAGAGCCCACACACTCAGCCCTTAACCCCAGTGTACAGAAAGTGTCAAAACGTGTTTTTCAGCAGAAATAAACATGTTTCTGCAAGTTTGGTCAACCCCATGTAAGTTATGGGGCAGTAACATCACACTTTTCAAAACGTGTTTTTCAGCCCGAAATAAACGCGTTTTTTCAGACAACTGAATCTCCTTGTAACAGCAAGGCTCAGAAGAGCCCACACACTCAGCCCTTAACCCCAGTGTACAGAAAGTGTCAAAACGTGTTTTTCAGCAGAAATAAACATGTTTCTGCAAGTTTGGTCAACCCCATGTAAGTTATGGGGCAGTAACATCACACTTTTCAAAACGTGTTTTTCAGCCCGAAATAAACGCGTTTTTTAAGACAACTGAATCTCCTTGTAACAGCAAGGCTCACAAGAGCCCACACACTCAGCCCTTAACCCCAGTGTACAGAAAGTGTCAAAACGTGTTTTTCAGCAGAAATAAACATGTTTCTGCAAGTTTGGTCAACCCCATGTAAGTTATGGGGCAGTAACATTACCTTTTCAAAACGTGTTTTTCAGCCCGAAATAAACGCGTTTTTTAAGACAACTGAATCTCCTTGTAACAGCAAGGCTCACAAGAGCCCACACACTCAGCCCTTAACCCCAGTGTACAGAAAGTGTCAAAACGTGTTTTTCAGCAGAAATAAACATGTTTCTGCAAGTTTGGTCAACCCCATGTAAGTTATGGGGCAGTAACATGACACTTTTCAAAACGTGTTTTTCAGCCCGAAATAAACGCGTTTTTTCAGGCAACTGAATCTACTTGTAACAGCAAGGCTCAGAAGTGCCCACACACTCAGCCCTTAACCCCAGTGTGCAGAAAGGGTAAAAACGTGTTTTTTAGCAGAAATAAACATGTTTCTGCAAGTTTGGTCAACCCCATGTAAGTTATGGGGCAGTAACATCACACTTTTCAAAACGTGTTTTTCAGCCCGAAATAAACGCGTTTTTTCAGACAACTGAATCTCCTTGTAACAGCAAGGCTCAGAAGAGCCCACACACTCAGCCCTTAACCCCAGTGTACAGAAAGTGTCAAAACGTGTTTTTCAGCAGAAATAAACATGTTTCTGCAAGTTTGGTCAACCCCATGTAAGTTATGGGCCAGAAACATCACACTTTTCAAAACGTGTTTTTCAGCCCGAAATAAACGCGTTTTTTCAGACAACTGAATCTCCTTGTAACAGCAAGGCTCAGAAGAGCCCACACACTCAGCCCTTAACCCCAGTGTACAGAAAGTGTCAAAACGTGTTTTTCAGCAGAAATAAACATGTTTCTGCAAGTTTGGTCAACCCCATGTAAGTTATGGGGCAGTAACATCACACTTTTCAAAACGTGTTTTTCAGCCCGAAATAAACGCGTTTTTTAAGACAACTGAATCTCCTTGTAACAGCAAGGCTCAGAAGAGCCCACACACTCAGCCCTTAACCCCAGTGTACAGAAAGTGTCAAAACGTGTTTTTCAGCAGAAATAAACATGTTTCTGCAAGTTTGGTCAACCCCATGTAAGTTATGGGGCAGTAACATCACACTTTTCAAAACGTGTTTTTCAGCCCGAAATAAACGCGTTTTTTCAGACAACTGAATCTCCTTGTAACAGCAAGGCTCAGAAGAGCCCACACACTCAGCCCTTAACCCCAGTGTACAGAAAGTGTCAAAACGTGTTTTTCAGCAGAAATAAACATGTTTCTGCAAGTTTGGTCAACCCCATGTAAGTTATGGGGCAGTAACATCACACTTTTCAAAACGTGTTTTTCAGCCCGAAATAAACGCGTTTTTTCAGACAACTGAATCTCCTTGTAACAGCAAGGCTCAGAAGTGCCCACACACTCAGCCCTTAACCCCAGTGTGCAGAAAGGGTCAAAACGTGTTTTTTAGCAGAAATAAACATGTTTCTGCAAGTTTGGTCAACCCCATGTAAGTTATGGGGCAGTAACATCACACTTTTCAAAACGTGTTTTTCAGCCCGAAATAAACGCGTTTTTTCAGACAACTGAATCTCCTTGTAACAGCAAGGCTCAGAAGAGCCCACACACTCAGCCCTTAACCCCAGTGTACAGAAAGTGTCAAAACGTGTTTTTCAGCAGAAATAAACATGTTTCTGCAAGTTTGGTCAACCCCATGTAAGTTATGGGGCAGTAACATCACACTTTTCAAAACGTGTTTTTCAGCCCGAAATAAACGCGTTTTTTAAGACAACTGAATCTCCTTGTAACAGCAAGGCTCACAAGAGCCCACACACTCAGCCCTTAACCCCAGTGTACAGAAAGTGTCAAAACGTGTTTTTCAGCAGAAATAAACATGTTTCTGCAAGTTTGGTCAACCCCATGTAAGTTATGGGGCAGTAACATCACCTTTTCAAAACGTGTTTTTCAGCCCGAAATAAACGCGTTTTTTAAGACAACTGAATCTCCTTGTAACAGCAAGGCTCACAAGAGCCCACACACTCAGCCCTTAACCCCAGTGTACAGAAAGTGTCAAAACGTGTTTTTCAGCAGAAATAAACATGTTTCTGCAAGTTTGGTCAACCCCATGTAAGTTACGGGGCAGTAACATGACACTTTTCAAAACGTGTTTTTCAGCCCGAAATAAACGCGTTTTTTCAGGCAACTGAATCTACTTGTAACAGCAAGGCTCAGAAGTGCCCACACACTCAGCCCTTAACCCCAGTGTGCAGAAAGGGTAAAAACGTGTTTTTTAGCAGAAATAAACATGTTTCTGCAAGTTTGGTCAACCCCATGTAAGTTATGGGGCAGTAACATCACACTTTTCAAAACGTGTTTTTCAGCCCGAAATAAACGCGTTTTTTCAGACAACTGAATCTCCTTGTAACAGCAAGGCTCAGAAGAGCCCACACACTCAGCCCTTAACCCCAGTGTACAGAAAGTGTCAAAACGTGTTTTTCAGCAGAAATAAACATGTTTCTGCAAGTTTGGTCAACCCCATGTAAGTTATGGGGCAGTAACATGACACTTTTCAAAACGTGTTTTTTAGCCCGAAATAAACGCGTTTTTTCACTCAACTGAATCTCCTTGTAACAGCAAGGCTAAGAAGAGCCCACACACTCAGCCCTTAACCCCAGTGTACAGAAAGTGTCAAAACGTGTTTTTCAGCAGAAATAAACATGTTTCTGCAAGTTTGGTCAACCCCATGTAAGTTATGGGGCAGTAACATCACACTTTTCAAAACGTGTTTTTCAGCCCGAAATAAACGCGTTTTTTCAGACAACTGAATCTCCTTGTAACAGCAAGGCTCAGAAGAGCCCACACACTCAGCCTTTAACCCCAGTGTACAGAAAGTGTCAAAACGTGTTTTTCAGCAGAAATAAACATGTTTCTGCAAGTTTGGTCAACCCCATGTAAGTTATGGGGCAGTAACATCACACTTTTCAAAACGTGTTTTTCAGCCCGAAATAAACGCGTTTTTTCAGACAACTGAATCTCCTTGTAACAGCAAGGCTCAGAAGAGCCCACACACTCAGCCTTTAACCCCAGTGTACAGAAAGTGTCAAAACGTGTTTTTCAGCAGAAATAAACATGTTTCTGCAAGTTTGGTCAACCCCATGTAAGTTATGGGGCAGTAACATCACACTTTTCAATACGTGTTTTTCAGCCCGAAATAAACGCGTTTTTTCAGACAACTGAATCTCCTTGTAACAGCAAGGCTCACAAGAGCCCACACACTCAGCCCTTAACCCCAGTGTACAGAAATTGTCAAAACGTGTTTTTCAGCAGAAATAAACATGTTTCTGCAAGTTTGGTCAACCCCATGTAAGTTATGGGGCAGTAACATCACACTTTTCAAAACGTGTTTTTCAGCCCGAAATAAACGCGTTTTTTCAGACAACTGAATCTCCTTGTAACAGCAAGGCTAAGAAGAGCCCACACACACAGCCCTTAACCCCAGTGTACAGAAAGTGTCAAAACGTGTTTTTCAGCAGAAATAAACATGTTTCTGCAAGTTTGGTCAACCCCATGTAAGTTATGGGGCAGTAACATGACACTTTTCAAAACGTGTTTTTTAGCCCGAAATAAACGCGTTTTTTCAGTCAACTGAATCTCCTTGTAACAGCAAGGCTAAGAAGAGCCCACACACTCAGCCCTTAACCCCAGTGTACAGAAAGTGTCAAAACGTGTTTTTCAGCAGAAATAAACATGTTTCTGCAAGTTTGGTCAACCCCATGTAAGTTATGGGGCAGTAACATCACACTTTTCAAAACGTGTTTTTCAGCCCGAAATAAACGCGTTTTTTAAGACAACTGAATCTCCTTGTAACAGCAAGGCTCAGAAGAGCCCACACACTCAGCCCTTAACCCCAGTGTACAGAAAGTGTCAAAACGTGTTTTTCAGCAGAAATAAACATGTTTCTGCAAGTTTGGTCAACCCCATGTAAGTTATGGGGCAGTAACATCACACTTTTCAAAACGTGTTTTTCAGCCCGAAATAAACGCGTTTTTTAAGACAACTGAATCTCCTTGTAACAGCAAGGCTCACAAGAGCCCACACACTCAGCCCTTAACCCCAGTGTACAGAAAGTGTCAAAACGTGTTTTTCAGCAGAAATAAACATGTTTCTGCAAGTTTGGTCAACCCCATGTAAGTTATGGGGCAGTAACATTACCTTTTCAAAACGTGTTTTTCAGCCCGAAATAAACGCGTTTTTTAAGACAACTGAATCTCCTTGTAACAGCAAGGCTCACAAGAGCCCACACACTCAGCCCTTAACCCCAGTGTACAGAAAGTGTCAAAACGTGTTTTTCAGCAGAAATAAACATGTTTCTGCAAGTTTGGTCAACCCCATGTAAGTTATGGGGCAGTAACATGACACTTTTCAAAACGTGTTTTTCAGCCCGAAATAAACGCGTTTTTTCAGGCAACTGAATCTACTTGTAACAGCAAGGCTCAGAAGTGCCCACACACTCAGCCCTTAACCCCAGTGTGCAGAAAGGGTAAAAACGTGTTTTTTAGCAGAAATAAACATGTTTCTGCAAGTTTGGTCAACCCCATGTAAGTTATGGGGCAGTAACATCACACTTTTCAAAACGTGTTTTTCAGCCCGAAATAAACGCGTTTTTTCAGACAACTGAATCTCCTTGTAACAGCAAGGCTCAGAAGAGCCCACACACTCAGCCCTTAACCCCAGTGTACAGAAAGTGTCAAAACGTGTTTTTCAGCAGAAATAAACATGTTTCTGCAAGTTTGGTCAACCCCATGTAAGTTATGGGGCAGTAACATCACACTTTTCAAAACGTGTTTTTCAGCCCGAAATAAACGCGTTTTTTCAGACAACTGAATCTCCTTGTAACAGCAAGGCTCAGAAGAGCCCACACACTCAGCCCTTAACCCCAGTGTACAGAAAGTGTCAAAACGTGTTTTTCAGCAGAAATAAACATGTTTCTGCAAGTTTGGTCAACCCCATGTAAGTTATGGGGCAGTAACATCACACTTTTCAAAACGTGTTTTTCAGCCCGAAATAAACGCGTTTTTTAAGACAACTGAATCTCCTTGTAACAGCAAGGCTCACAAGAGCCCACACACTCAGCCCTTAACCCCAGTGTACAGAAAGTGTCAAAACGTGTTTTTCAGCAGAAATAAACATGTTTCTGCAAGTTTGGTCAACCCCATGTAAGTTATGGGGCAGTAACATCACCTTTTCAAAACGTGTTTTTCAGCCCGAAATAAACGCGTTTTTTAAGACAACTGAATCTCCTTGTAACAGCAAGGCTCACAAGAGCCCACACACTCAGCCCTTAACCCCAGTGTACAGAAAGTGTCAAAACGTGTTTTTCAGCAGAAATAAACATGTTTCTGCAAGTTTGGTCAACCCCATGTAAGTTATGGGGCAGTAACATGACACTTTTCAAAACGTGTTTTTCAGCCCGAAATAAACGCGTTTTTTCAGGCAACTGAATCTACTTGTAACAGCAAGGCTCAGAAGTGCCCACACACTCAGCCCTTAACCCCAGTGTGCAGAAAGGGTAAAAACGTGTTTTTTAGCAGAAATAAACATGTTTCTGCAAGTTTGGTCAACCCCATGTAAGTTATGGGGCAGTAACATCACACTTTTCAAAACGTGTTTTTCAGCCCGAAATAAACGCGTTTTTTCAGACAACTGAATCTCCTTGTAACAGCAAGGCTCAGAAGAGCCCACACACTCAGCCCTTAACCCCAGTGTACAGAAAGTGTCAAAACGTGTTTTTCAGCAGAAATAAACATGTTTCTGCAAGTTTGGTCAACCCCATGTAAGTTATGGGGCAGTAACATGACACTTTTCAAAACGTGTTTTTTAGCCCGAAATAAACGCGTTTTTTCAGTCAACTGAATCTCCTTGTAACAGCAAGGCTAAGAAGAGCCCACACACTCAGCCCTTAACCCCAGTGTACAGAAAGTGTCAAAACGTGTTTTTCAGCAGAAATAAACATGTTTCTGCAAGTTTGGTCAACCCCATGTAAGTTATGGGGCAGTAACATCACACTTTTCAAAACGTGTTTTTCAGCCCGAAATAAACGCGTTTTTTCAGACAACTGAATCTCCTTGTAACAGCAAGGCTCAGAAGAGCCCACACACTCAGCCCTTAACCCCAGTGTACAGAAAGTGTCAAAACGTGTTTTTCAGCAGAAATAAACATGTTTCTGCAAGTTTGGTCAACCCCATGTAAGTTATGGGGCAGTAACATCACACTTTTCAAAACGTGTTTTTCAGCCCGAAATAAACGCGTTTTTTCAGACAACTGAATCTCCTTGTAACAGCAAGGCTCAGAAGTGACCACACACTCAGCCCTTAACCCCAGTGTGCAGAAAGGGTCAAAACGTGTTTTTTAGCAGAAATAAACATGTTTCTGCAAGTTTGGTCAACCCCATGTAAGTTATGGGGCAGTAACATCACACTTTTCAAAACATGTTTTTCAGCCCGAAATAAACGCGTTTTTTCAGACAACTGAATCTCCTTGTAACAGCAAGGCTCAGAAGAGCCCACACACTCAGCCTTTAACCCCAGTGTACAGAAAGTGTCAAAACGTGTTTTTCAGCAGAAATAAACATGTTTCTGCAAGTTTGGTCAACCCCATGTAAGTTATGGGGCAGTAACATCACACTTTTCAAAACGTGTTTTTCAGCCCGAAATAAACGCGTTTTTTCAGACAACTGAATCTCCTTGTAACAGCAAGGCTCAGAAGAGCCCACACACTCAGCCCTTAACCCCAGTGTACAGAAAGTGTCAAAACGTGTTTTTCAGCAGAAATAAACATGTTTCTGCAAGTTTGGTCAACCCCATGTAAGTTATGGGGCAGTAACATCACACTTTTCAAAACGTGTTTTTCAGCCCGAAATAAACGCGGTTTTTAAGACAACTGAATCTCCTTGTAACAGCAAGGCTCACAAGAGCCCACACACTCAGCCCTTAACCCCAGTGTACAGAAAGTGTCAAAACGTGTTTTTCAGCAGAAATAAACATGTTTCTGCAAGTTTGGTCAACCCCATGTAAGTTATGGGGCAGTAACATGACACTTTTCAAAACGTGTTTTTTAGCCCGAAATAAACGCGTTTTTTCAGTCAACTGAATCTCCTTGTAACAGCAAGGCTAAGAAGAGCCCACACACTCAGCCCTTAACCCCAGTGTACAGAAAGTGTCAAAACGTGTTTTTCAGCAGAAATAAACATGTTTCTGCAAGTTTGGTCAACCCCATGTAAGTTATGGGGCAGTAACATCACACTTTTCAAAACGTGTTTTTCAGCCCGAAATAAACGCGTTTTTTCAGACAACTGAATCTCCTTGTAACAGCAAGGCTAAGAAGAGCCCACACACTCAGCCCTTAACCCCAGTGTACAGAAAGTGTCAAAACGTGTTTTTCAGCAGAAATAAACATGTTTCTGCAAGTTTGGTCAACCCCATGTAAGTTATGGGGCAGTAACATCACACTTTTCAAAACGTGTTTTTCAGCCCGAAATAAACGCGTTTTTTCAGACAACTGAATCTCCTTGTAACAGCAAGGCTCACAAGAGCCCACACACTCAGCCCTTAACCCCAGTGTACAGAAAGTGTCAAAACGTGTTTTTCAGCAGAAATAAACATGTTTCTGCAAGTTTGGTCAACCCCATGTAAGTTATGGGGCAGTAACATCACCTTTTCAAAACGTGTTTTTCAGCCCGAAATAAACGCGTTTTTTAAGACAACTGAATCTCCTTGTAACAGCAAGGCTCACAAGAGCCCACACACTCAGCCCTTAACCCCAGTGTACAGAAAGTGTCAAAACGTGTTTTTCAGCAGAAATAAACATGTTTCTGCAAGTTTGGTCAACCCCATGTAAGTTATGGGGCAGTAACATGACACTTTTCAAAACGTGTTTTTCAGCCCGAAATAAACGCGTTTTTTCAGGCAACTGAATCTACTTGTAACAGCAAGGCTCAGAAGTGCCCACACACTCAGCCCTTAACCCCAGTGTGCAGAAAGGGTAAAAACGTGTTTTTTAGCAGAAATAAACATGTTTCTGCAAGTTTGGTCAACCCCATGTAAGTTATGGGGCAGTAACATCACACTTTTCAAAACGTGTTTTTCAGCCCGAAATAAACGCGTTTTTTCAGACAACTGAATCTCCTTGTAACAGCAAGGCTCAGAAGAGCCCACACACTCAGCCCTTAACCCCAGTGTACAGAAAGTGTCAAAACGTGTTTTTCAGCAGAAATAAACATGTTTCTGCAAGTTTGGTCAACCCCATGTAAGTTATGGGGCAGTAACATGACACTTTTCAAAACGTGTTTTTTAGCCCGAAATAAACGCGTTTTTTCAGTCAACTGAATCTCCTTGTAACAGCAAGGCTAAGAAGAGCCCACACACTCAGCCCTTAACCCCAGTGTACAGAAAGTGTCAAAACGTGTTTTTCAGCAGAAATAAACATGTTTCTGCAAGTTTGGTCAACCCCATGTAAGTTATGGGGCAGTAACATCACACTTTTCAAAACGTGTTTTTCAGCCCGAAATAAACGCGTTTTTTCAGACAACTGAATCTCCTTGTAACAGCAAGGCTCAGAAGAGCCCACACACTCAGCCCTTAACCCCAGTGTACAGAAAGTGTCAAAACGTGTTTTTCAGCAGAAATAAACATGTTTCTGCAAGTTTGGTCAACCCCATGTAAGTTATGGGGCAGTAACATCACACTTTTCAAAACGTGTTTTTCAGCCCGAAATAAACGCGTTTTTTCAGACAACTGAATCTCCTTGTAACAGCAAGGCTCAGAAGTGACCACACACTCAGCCCTTAACCCCAGTGTGCAGAAAGGGTCAAAACGTGTTTTTTAGCAGAAATAAACATGTTTCTGCAAGTTTGGTCAACCCCATGTAAGTTATGGGGCAGTAACATCACACTTTTCAAAACATGTTTTTCAGCCCGAAATAAACGCGTTTTTTCAGACAACTGAATCTCCTTGTAACAGCAAGGCTCAGAAGAGCCCACACACTCAGCCTTTAACCCCAGTGTACAGAAAGTGTCAAAACGTGTTTTTCAGCAGAAATAAACATGTTTCTGCAAGTTTGGTCAACCCCATGTAAGTTATGGGGCAGTAACATCACACTTTTCAAAACGTGTTTTTCAGCCCGAAATAAACGCGTTTTTTCAGACAACTGAATCTCCTTGTAACAGCAAGGCTCAGAAGAGCCCACACACTCAGCCCTTAACCCCAGTGTACAGAAAGTGTCAAAACGTGTTTTTCAGCAGAAATAAACATGTTTCTGCAAGTTTGGTCAACCCCATGTAAGTTATGGGGCAGTAACATCACACTTTTCAAAACGTGTTTTTCAGCCCGAAATAAACGCGTTTTTTCAGACAACTGAATCTCCTTGTAACAGCAAGGCTCAGAAGAGCCCACACACTCAGCCCTTAACCCCAGTGTACAGAAAGTGTCAAAACGTGTTTTTCAGCAGAAATAAACATGTTTCTGCAAGTTTGGTCAACCCCATGTAAGTTATGGGGCAGTAACATCACACTTTTCAAAACGTGTTTTTCAGCCCGAAATAAACGCGGTTTTTAAGACAACTGAATCTCCTTGTAACAGCAAGGCTCACAAGAGCCCACACACTCAGCCCTTAACCCCAGTGTACAGAAAGTGTCAAAACGTGTTTTTCAGCAGAAATAAACATGTTTCTGCAAGTTTGGTCAACCCCATGTAAGTTATGGGGCAGTAACATGACACTTTTCAAAACGTGTTTTTTAGCCCGAAATAAACGCGTTTTTTCAGTCAACTGAATCTCCTTGTAACAGCAAGGCTAAGAAGAGCCCACACACTCAGCCCTTAACCCCAGTGTACAGAAAGTGTCAAAACGTGTTTTTCAGCAGAAATAAACATGTTTCTGCAAGTTTGGTCAACCCCATGTAAGTTATGGGGCAGTAACATCACACTTTTCAAAACGTGTTTTTCAGCCCGAAATAAACGCGTTTTTTCAGACAACTGAATCTCCTTGTAACAGCAAGGCTCAGAAGAGCCCACACACTCAGCCCTTAACCCCAGTGTACAGAAAGTGTCAAAACGTGTTTTTCAGCAGAAATAAACATGTTTCTGCAAGTTTGGTCAACCCCATGTAAGTTATGGGGCAGTAACATCACACTTTTCAAAACGTGTTTTTCAGCCCGAAATAAACGCGTTTTTTCAGACAACTGAATCTCCTTGTAACAGCAAGGCTCAGAAGTGCCCACACACTCAGCCCTTAACCCCAGTGTGCAGAAAGGGTCAAAACGTGTTTTTTAGCAGAAATAAACATGTTTCTGCAAGTTTGGTCAACCCCATGTAAGTTATGGGGCAGTAACATCACACTTTTCAAAACATGTTTTTCAGCCCGAAATAAACGCGTTTTTTCAGACAACTGAATCTCCTTGTAACAGCAAGGCTCAGAAGAGCCCACACACTCAGCCTTTAACCCCAGTGTACAGAAAGTGTCAAAACGTGTTTTTCAGCAGAAATAAACATGTTTCTGCAAGTTTGGTCAACCCCATGTAAGTTATGGGGCAGTAACATCACACTTTTCAAAACGTGTTTTTCAGCCCGAAATAAACGCGTTTTTTCAGACAACTGAATCTCCTTGTAACAGCAAGGCTCAGAAGAGCCCACACACTCAGCCTTTAACCCCAGTGTACAGAAAGTGTCAAAACGTGTTTTTCAGCAGAAATAAACATGTTTCTGCAAGTTTGGTCAACCCCATGTAAGTTATGGGGCAGTAACATCACACTTTTCAAAACGTGTTTTTCAGCCCGAAATAAACGCGTTTTTTCAGACAACTGAATCTCCTTGTAACAGCAAGGCTCACAAGAGCCCACACACTCAGCCCTTAACCCCAGTGTACAGAATTTGCAAAACGTGTTTTTCAGCAGAAATAAACATGTTTCTGCAAGTTTGGTCAACCCCATGTAAGTTATGGGGCAGTAACATCACACTTTTCAAAACGTGTTTTTCAGCCCGAAATAAACGCGTTTTTTCAGACAACTGAATCTCCTTGTAACAGCAAGGCTAAGAAGAGCCCACACACACAGCCCTTAACCCCAGTGTACAGAAAGTGTCAAAACGTGTTTTTCAGCAGAAATAAACATGTTTCTGCAAGTTTGGTCAACCCCATGTAAGTTATGGGGCAGTAACATCACACTTTTCAAAACGTGTTTTTCAGCCCGAAATAAACGCGTTTTTTCAGACAACTGAATCTCCTTGTAACAGCAAGGCTCAGAAGAGCCCACACACTCAGCCCTTAACCCCAGTGTACAGAAAGTGTCAAAACGTGTTTTTCAGCAGAAATAAACATGTTTCTGCAAGTTTGGTCAACCCCATGTAAGTTATGGGGCAGTAACATCACACTTTTCAAAACGTGTTTTTCAGCCCGAAATAAACGCGTTTTTTAAGACAACTGAATCTCCTTGTAACAGCAAGGCTCACAAGAGCCCACACACTCAGCCCTTAACCCCAGTGTACAGAAAGTGTCAAAACGTGTTTTTCAGCAGAAATAAACATGTTTCTGCAAGTTTGGTCAACCCCATGTAAGTTATGGGGCAGTAACATTACCTTTTCAAAACGTGTTTTTCAGCCCGAAATAAACGCGTTTTTTAAGACAACTGAATCTCCTTGTAACAGCAAGGCTCACAAGAGCCCACACACTCAGCCCTTAACCCCAGTGTACAGAAAGTGTCAAAACGTGTTTTTCAGCAGAAATAAACATGTTTCTGCAAGTTTGGTCAACCCCATGTAAGTTATGGGGCAGTAACATGACACTTTTCAAAACGTGTTTTTCAGCCCGAAATAAACGCGTTTTTTCAGGCAACTGAATCTACTTGTAACAGCAAGGCTCAGAAGTGCCCACACACTCAGCCCTTAACCCCAGTGTGCAGAAAGGGTAAAAACGTGTTTTTTAGCAGAAATAAACATGTTTCTGCAAGTTTGGTCAACCCCATGTAAGTTATGGGGCAGTAACATCACACTTTTCAAAACGTGTTTTTCAGCCCGAAATAAACGCGTTTTTTCAGACAACTGAATCTCCTTGTAACAGCAAGGCTCAGAAGAGCCCACACACTCAGCCCTTAACCCCAGTGTACAGAAAGTGTCAAAACGTGTTTTTCAGCAGAAATAAACATGTTTCTGCAAGTTTGGTCAACCCCATGTAAGTTATGGGCCAGAAACATCACACTTTTCAAAACGTGTTTTTCAGCCCGAAATAAACGCGTTTTTTCAGACAACTGAATCTCCTTGTAACAGCAAGGCTCAGAAGAGCCCACACACTCAGCCCTTAACCCCAGTGTACAGAAAGTGTCAAAACGTGTTTTTCAGCAGAAATAAACATGTTTCTGCAAGTTTGGTCAACCCCATGTAAGTTATGGGGCAGTAACATCACACTTTTCAAAACGTGTTTTTCAGCCCGAAATAAACGCGTTTTTTAAGACAACTGAATCTCCTTGTAACAGCAAGGCTCAGAAGAGCCCACACACTCAGCCCTTAACCCCAGTGTACAGAAAGTGTCAAAACGTGTTTTTCAGCAGAAATAAACATGTTTCTGCAAGTTTGGTCAACCCCATGTAAGTTATGGGGCAGTAACATCACACTTTTCAAAACGTGTTTTTCAGCCCGAAATAAACGCGTTTTTTAACACAACTGAATCTCCTTGTAACAGCAAGGCTCACAAGAGCCCACACACTCAGCCCTTAACCCCAGTGTACAGAAAGTGTCAAAACGTGTTTTTCAGCAGAAATAAACATGTTTCTGCAAGTTTGGTCAACCCCATGTAAGTTATGGGGCAGTAACATCACACTTTTCAAAACGTGTTTTTCAGCCCGAAATAAACGCGTTTTTTCAGACAACTGAATCTCCTTGTAACAGCAAGGCTCAGAAGTGCCCACACACTCAGCCCTTAACCCCAGTGTGCAGAAAGGGTCAAAACGTGTTTTTTAGCAGAAATAAACATGTTTCTGCAAGTTTGGTCAACCCCATGTAAGTTATGGGGCAGTAACATCACACTTTTCAAAACATGTTTTTCAGCCCGAAATAAACGCGTTTTTTCAGACAACTGAATCTCCTTGTAACAGCAAGGCTCAGAAGAGCCCACACACTCAGCCTTTAACCCCAGTGTACAGAAAGTGTCAAAACGTGTTTTTCAGCAGAAATAAACATGTTTCTGCAAGTTTGGTCAACCCCATGTAAGTTATGGGGCAGTAACATCACACTTTTCAAAACGTGTTTTTCAGCCCGAAATAAACGCGTTTTTTCAGACAACTGAATCTCCTTGTAACAGCAAGGCTCAGAAGAGCCCACACACTCAGCCTTTAACCCCAGTGTACAGAAAGTGTCAAAACGTGTTTTTCAGCAGAAATAAACATGTTTCTGCAAGTTTGGTCAACCCCATGTAAGTTATGGGGCAGTAACATCACACTTTTCAAAACGTGTTTTTCAGCCCGAAATAAACGCGTTTTTTCAGACAACTGAATCTCCTTGTAACAGCAAGGCTCACAAGAGCCCACACACTCAGCCCTTAACCCCAGTGTACAGAAATTGTCAAAACGTGTTTTTCAGCAGAAATAAACATGTTTCTGCAAGTTTGGTCAACCCCATGTAAGTTATGGGGCAGTAACATCACACTTTTCAAAACGTGTTTTTCAGCCCGAAATAAACGCGTTTTTTCAGACAACTGAATCTCCTTGTAACAGCAAGGCTAAGAAGAGCCCACACACTCAGCCCTTAACCCCAGTGTACAGAAAGTTTCAAAACGTGTTTTTCAGCAGAAATAAACATGTTTCTGCAAGTTTGGTCAACCCCATGTAAGTTATGGGGCAGTAACATCACACTTTTCAAAACGTGTTTTTCAGCCCGAAATAAACGCGTTTTTTCAGACAACTGAATCTCCTTGTAACAGCAAGGCTCAGAAGAGCCCACACACTCAGCCCTTAACCCCAGTGTACAGAAAGTGTCAAAACGTGTTTTTCAGCAGAAATAAACATGTTTCTGCAAGTTTGGTCAACCCCATGTAAGTTATGGGGCAGTAACATCACACTTTTCAAAACGTGTTTTTCAGCCCGAAATAAACGCGTTTTTTCAGACAACTGAATCTCCTTGTAACAGCAAGGCTCAGAAGAGCCCACACACTCAGCCCTTAACCCCAGTGTACAGAAAGTGTCAAAACGTGTTTTTCAGCAGAAATAAACATGTTTCTGCAAGTTTGGTCAACCCCATGTAAGTTATGGGGCAGTAACATCACACTTTTCAAAACGTGTTTTTCAGCCCGAAATAAACGCGTTTTTTAAGACAACTGAATCTCCTTGTAACAGCAAGGCTCACAAGAGCCCACACACTCAGCCCTTAACCCCAGTGTACAGAAAGTGTCAAAACGTGTTTTTCAGCAGAAATAAACATGTTTCTGCAAGTTTGGTCAACCCCATGTAAGTTATGGGGCAGTAACATCACCTTTTCAAAACGTGTTTTTCAGCCCGAAATAAACGCGTTTTTTAAGACAACTGAATCTCCTTGTAACAGCAAGGCTCACAAGAGCCCACACACTCAGCCCTTAACCCCAGTGTACAGAAAGTGTCAAAACGTGTTTTTCAGCAGAAATAAACATGTTTCTGCAAGTTTGGTCAACCCCATGTAAGTTATGGGGCAGTAACATCACCTTTTCAAAACGTGTTTTTCAGCCCGAAATAAACGCGTTTTTTAAGACAACTGAATCTCCTTGTAACAGCAAGGCTCACAAGAGCCCACACACTCAGCCCTTAACCCCAGTGTACAGAAAGTGTCAAAACGTGTTTTTCAGCAGAAATAAACATGTTTCTGCAAGTTTGGTCAACCCCATGTAAGTTATGGGGCAGTAACATGACACTTTTCAAAACGTGTTTTTCAGCCCGAAATAAACGCGTTTTTTCAGGCAACTGAATCTACTTGTAACAGCAAGGCTCAGAAGTGCCCACACACTCAGCCCTTAACCCCAGTGTGCAGAAAGGGTAAAAACGTGTTTTTTAGCAGAAATAAACATGTTTCTGCAAGTTTGGTCAACCCCATGTAAGTTATGGGGCAGTAACATCACACTTTTCAAAACGTGTTTTTCACCCGAAATAAACGCGTTTTTTCAGACAACTGAATCTCCTTGTAACAGCAAGGCTCAGAAGAGCCCACACACTCAGCCCTTAACCCCAGTGTACAGAAAGTGTCAAAACGTGTTTTTCAGCAGAAATAAACATGTTTCTGCAAGTTTGGTCAACCCCATGTAAGTTATGGGCCAGAAACATCACACTTTTCAAAACGTGTTTTTCAGCCCGAAATAAACGCGTTTTTTAAGACAACTGAATCTCCTTGTAACAGCAAGGCTCACAAGAGCCCACACACTCAGCCCTTAACCCCAGTGTACAGAAAGTGTCAAAACGTGTTTTTCAGCAGAAATAAACATGTTTCTGCAAGTTTGGTCAACCCCATGTAAGTTATGGGGCAGTAACATCACACTTTTCAAAACGTGTTTTTCAGCCCGAAATAAACGCGTTTTTTCAGACAACTGAATCTCCTTGTAACAGCAAGGCTCACAAGAGCCCACACACTCAGCCCTTAACCCCAGTGTACAGAAAGTGTCAAAACGTGTTTTTCAGCAGAAATAAACATGTTTCTGCAAGTTTGGTCAACCCCATGTAAGTTATGGGGCAGTAACATGACACTTTTCAAAACGTGTTTTTCAGCCCGAAATAAACGCGTTTTTTCAGGCAACTGAATCTACTTGTAACAGCAAGGCTCAGAAGTGCCCACACACTCAGCCCTTAACCCCAGTGTGCAGAAAGGGTAAAAACGTGTTTTTTAGCAGAAATAAACATGTTTCTGCAAGTTTGGTCAACCCCATGTAAGTTATGGGGCAGTAACATCACACTTTTCAAAACGTGTTTTTCAGCCCGAAATAAACGCGTTTTTTCAGACAACTGAATCTCCTTGTAACAGCAAGGCTCAGAAGAGCCCACACACTCAGCCCTTAACCCCAGTGTACAGAAAGTGTCAAAACGTGTTTTTCAGCAGAAATAAACATGTTTCTGCAAGTTTGGTCAACCCCATGTAAGTTATGGGGCAGTAACATGACACTTTTCAAAACGTGTTTTTTAGCCCGAAATAAACGCGTTTTTTCAGTCAACTGAATCTCCTTGTAACAGCAAGGCTAAGAAGAGCCCACACACTCAGCCCTTAACCCCAGTGTACAGAAAGTGTCAAAACGTGTTTTTCAGCAGAAATAAACATGTTTCTGCAAGTTTGGTCAACCCCATGTAAGTTATGGGGCAGTAACATCACACTTTTCAAAACGTGTTTTTCAGCCCGAAATAAACGCGTTTTTTCAGACAACTGAATCTCCTTGTAACAGCAAGGCTCAGAAGAGCCCACACACTCAGCCCTTAACCCCAGTGTACAGAAAGTGTCAAAACGTGTTTTTCAGCAGAAATAAACATGTTTCTGCAAGTTTGGTCAACCCCATGTAAGTTATGGGGCAGTAACATCACACTTTTCAAAACGTGTTTTTCAGCCCGAAATAAACGCATTTTTTCAGACAACTGAATCTCCTTGTAACAGCAAGGCTCAGAAGTGCCCACACACTCAGCCCTTAACCCCAGTGTGCAGAAAGGGTCAAAACGTGTTTTTTAGCAGAAATAAACATGTTTCTGCAAGTTTGGTCAACCCCATGTAAGTTATGGGGCAGTAACATCACACTTTTCAAAACATGTTTTTCAGCCCGAAATAAACGCGTTTTTTCAGACAACTGAATCTCCTTGTAACAGCAAGGCTCAGAAGAGCCCACACACTCAGCCCTTAACCCCAGTGTACAGAAAGTGTCAAAACGTGTTTTTCAGCAGAAATAAACATGTTTCTGCAAGTTTGGTCAACCCCATGTAAGTTATGGGGCAGTAACATCACACTTTTCAAAACGTGTTTTTCAGCCCGAAATAAACGCGTTTTTTAAGACAACTGAATCTCCTTGTAACAGCAAGGCTCACAAGAGCCCACACACTCAGCCCTTAACCCCAGTGTACAGAAAGTGTCAAAACGTGTTTTTCAGCAGAAATAAACATGTTTCTGCAAGTTTGGTCAACCCCATGTAAGTTATGGGGCAGTAACATGACACTTTTCAAAACGTGTTTTTCAGCCCGAAATAAACGCGTTTTTTCAGGCAACTGAATCTACTTGTAACAGCAAGGCTCAGAAGTGCCCACACACTCAGCCCTTAACCCCAGTGTGCAGAAAGGGTAAAAACGTGTTTTTTAGCAGAAATAAACATGTTTCTGCAAGTTTGGTCAACCCCATGTAAGTTATGGGGCAGTAACATCACACTTTTCAAAACGTGTTTTTCAGCCCGAAATAAACGCGTTTTTTCAGACAACTGAATCTCCTTGTAACAGCAAGGCTCAGAAGAGCCCACACACTCAGCCCTTAACCCCAGTGTACAGAAAGTGTCAAAACGTGTTTTTCAGCAGAAATAAACATGTTTCTGCAAGTTTGGTCAACCCCATGTAAGTTATGGGCCAGAAACATCACACTTTTCAAAACGTGTTTTTCAGCCCGAAATAAACGCGTTTTTTCAGACAACTGAATCTCCTTGTAACAGCAAGGCTAAGAAGAGCCCACACACTCAGCCCTTAACCCCAGTGTACAGAAAGTGTCAAAACGTGTTTTTCAGCAGAAATAAACATGTTTCTGCAAGTTTGGTCAACCCCATGTAAGTTATGGGGCAGTAACATCACACTTTTCAAAACGTGTTTTTCAGCCCGAAATAAACGCGTTTTTTCAGACAACTGAATCTCCTTGTAACAGCAAGGCTCAGAAGAGCCCACACACTCAGCCCTTAACCCCAGTGTACAGAAAGTGTCAAAACGTGTTTTTCAGCAGAAATAAACATGTTTCTGCAAGTTTGGTCAACCCCATGTAAGTTATGGGCCAGAAACATCACACTTTTCAAAACGTGTTTTTCAGCCCGAAATAAACGCGTTTTTTCAGACAACTGAATCTCCTTGTAACAGCAAGGCTAAGAAGAGCCCACACACTCAGCCCTTAACCCCAGTGTACAGAAAGTGTCAAAACGTGTTTTTCAGCAGAAATAAACATGTTTCTGCAAGTTTGGTCAACCCCATGTAAGTTATGGGGCAGTAACATCACACTTTTCAAAACGTGTTTTTCAGCCCGAAATAAACGCGTTTTTTCAGACAACTGAATCTCCTTGTAACAGCAAGGCTCAGAAGAGCCCACACACTCAGCCCTTAACCCCAGTGTACAGAAAGTGTCAAAACGTGTTTTTCAGCAGAAATAAACATGTTTCTGCAAGTTTGGTCAACCCCATGTAAGTTATGGGGCAGTAACATCACACTTTTCAAAACGTGTTTTTCAGCCCGAAATAAACGCGTTTTTTCAGACAACTGAATCTCCTTGTAACAGCAAGGCTCAGAAGAGCCCACACACTCAGCCCTTAACCCCAGTGTACAGAAAGTGTCAAAACGTGTTTTTCAGCAGAAATAAACATGTTTCTGCAAGTTTGGTCAACCCCATGTAAGTTATGGGGCAGTAACATCACACTTTTCAAAACGTGTTTTTCAGCCCGAAATAAACGCGTTTTTTCAGACAACTGAATCTCCTTGTAACAGCAAGGCTCAGAAGTGCCCACACACTCAGCCCTTAACCCCAGTGTGCAGAAAGGGTCAAAACGTGTTTTTTAGCAGAAATAAACATGTTTCTGCAAGTTTGGTCAACCCCATGTAAGTTATGGGGCAGTAACATCACACTTTTCAAAACATGTTTTTCAGCCCGAAATAAACGCGTTTTTTCAGACAACTGAATCTCCTTGTAACAGCAAGGCTCAGAAGAGCCCACACACTCAGCCTTTAACCCCAGTGTACAGAAAGTGTCAAAACGTGTTTTTCAGCAGAAATAAACATGTTTCTGCAAGTTTGGTCAACCCCATGTAAGTTATGGGGCAGTAACATCACACTTTTCAAAACGTGTTTTTCAGCCCGAAATAAACGCGTTTTTTCAGACAACTGAATCTCCTTGTAACAGCAAGGCTCAGAAGAGCCCACACACTCAGCCTTTAACCCCAGTGTACAGAAAGTGTCAAAACGTGTTTTTCAGCAGAAATAAACATGTTTCTGCAAGTTTGGTCAACCCCATGTAAGTTATGGGGCAGTAACATCACACTTTTCAAAACGTGTTTTTCAGCCCGAAATAAACGCGTTTTTTCAGACAACTGAATCTCCTTGTAACAGCAAGGCTCAGAAGAGCCCACACACTCAGCCCTTAACCCCAGTGTACAGAAAGTGTCAAAACGTGTTTTTCAGCAGAAATAAACATGTTTCTGCAAGTTTGGTCAACCCCATGTAAGTTATGGGCCAGAAAAATCACACTTTTCAAAACGTGTTTTTCAGCCCGAAATAAACGCGTTTTTTCAGACAACTGAATCTCCTTGTAACAGCAAGGCTAAGAAGAGCCCACACACTCAGCCCTTAACCCCAGTGTACAGAAAGTGTCAAAACGTGTTTTTCAGCAGAAATAAACATGTTTCTGCAAGTTTGGTCAACCCCATGTAAGTTATGGGGCAGTAACATCACACTTTTCAAAACGTGTTTTTCAGCCCGAAATAAACGCGTTTTTTCAGACAACTGAATCTCCTTGTAACAGCAAGGCTCAGAAGAGCCCACACACTCAGCCCTTAACCCCAGTGTGCAGAAAGGGTCAAAACGTGTTTTTTAGCAGAAATAAACATGTTTCTGCAAGTTTGGTCAACCCCATGTAAGTTATGGGGCAGTAACATCACACTTTTCAAAACATGTTTTTCAGCCCGAAATAAACGCGTTTTTTCAGACAACTGAATCTCCTTGTAACAGCAAGGCTCAGAAGAGCCCACACACTCAGCCTTTAACCCCAGTGTACAGAAAGTGTCAAAACGTGTTTTTCAGCAGAAATAAACATGTTTCTGCAAGTTTGGTCAACCCCATGTAAGTTATGGGGCAGTAACATCACACTTTTCAAAACGTGTTTTTCAGCCCGAAATAAACGCGTTTTTTCAGACAACTGAATCTCCTTGTAACAGCAAGGCTCAGAAGAGCCCACACACTCAGCCTTTAACCCCAGTGTACAGAAAGTGTCAAAACGTGTTTTTCAGCAGAAATAAACATGTTTCTGCAAGTTTGGTCAACCCCATGTAAGTTATGGGGCAGTAACATCACACTTTTCAAAACGTGTTTTTCAGCCCGAAATAAACGCGTTTTTTCAGACAACTGAATCTCCTTGTAACAGCAAGGCTCACAAGAGCCCACACACTCAGCCCTTAACCCCAGTGTACAGAATTTGCAAAACGTGTTTTTCAGCAGAAATAAACATGTTTCTGCAAGTTTGGTCAACCCCATGTAAGTTATGGGGCAGTAACATCACACTTTTCAAAACGTGTTTTTCAGCCCGAAATAAACGCGTTTTTTCAGACAACTGAATCTCCTTGTAACAGCAAGGCTAAGAAGAGCCCACACACACAGCCCTTAACCCCAGTGTACAGAAAGTGTCAAAACGTGTTTTTCAGCAGAAATAAACATGTTTCTGCAAGTTTGGTCAACCCCATGTAAGTTATGGGGCAGTAACATCACACTTTTCAAAACGTGTTTTTCAGCCCGAAATAAACGCGTTTTTTCAGACAACTGAATCTCCTTGTAACAGCAAGGCTCAGAAGAGCCCACACACTCAGCCCTTAACCCCAGTGTACAGAAAGTGTCAAAACGTGTTTTTCAGCAGAAATAAACATGTTTCTGCAAGTTTGGTCAACCCCATGTAAGTTATGGGGCAGTAACATCACACTTTTCAAAACGTGTTTTTCAGCCCGAAATAAACGCGTTTTTTAAGACAACTGAATCTCCTTGTAACAGCAAGGCTCACAAGAGCCCACACACTCAGCCCTTAACCCCAGTGTACAGAAAGTGTCAAAACGTGTTTTTCAGCAGAAATAAACATGTTTCTGCAAGTTTGGTCAACCCCATGTAAGTTATGGGGCAGTAACATTACCTTTTCAAAACGTGTTTTTCAGCCCGAAATAAACGCGTTTTTTAAGACAACTGAATCTCCTTGTAACAGCAAGGCTCACAAGAGCCCACACACTCAGCCCTTAACCCCAGTGTACAGAAAGTGTCAAAACGTGTTTTTCAGCAGAAATAAACATGTTTCTGCAAGTTTGGTCAACCCCATGTAAGTTATGGGGCAGTAACATGACACTTTTCAAAACGTGTTTTTCAGCCCGAAATAAACGCGTTTTTTCAGGCAACTGAATCTACTTGTAACAGCAAGGCTCAGAAGTGCCCACACACTCAGCCCTTAACCCCAGTGTGCAGAAAGGGTAAAAACGTGTTTTTTAGCAGAAATAAACATGTTTCTGCAAGTTTGGTCAACCCCATGTAAGTTATGGGGCAGTAACATCACACTTTTCAAAACGTGTTTTTCAGCCCGAAATAAACGCGTTTTTTCAGACAACTGAATCTCCTTGTAACAGCAAGGCTCAGAAGAGCCCACACACTCAGCCCTTAACCCCAGTGTACAGAAAGTGTCAAAACGTGTTTTTCAGCAGAAATAAACATGTTTCTGCAAGTTTGGTCAACCCCATGTAAGTTATGGGCCAGAAACATCACACTTTTCAAAACGTGTTTTTCAGCCCGAAATAAACGCGTTTTTTCAGACAACTGAATCTCCTTGTAACAGCAAGGCTCAGAAGAGCCCACACACTCAGCCCTTAACCCCAGTGTACAGAAAGTGTCAAAACGTGTTTTTCAGCAGAAATAAACATGTTTCTGCAAGTTTGGTCAACCCCATGTAAGTTATGGGGCAGTAACATCACACTTTTCAAAACGTGTTTTTCAGCCCGAAATAAACGCGTTTTTTAAGACAACTGAATCTCCTTGTAACAGCAAGGCTCAGAAGAGCCCACACACTCAGCCCTTAACCCCAGTGTACAGAAAGTGTCAAAACGTGTTTTTCAGCAGAAATAAACATGTTTCTGCAAGTTTGGTCAACCCCATGTAAGTTATGGGGCAGTAACATCACACTTTTCAAAACGTGTTTTTCAGCCCGAAATAAACGCGTTTTTTAACACAACTGAATCTCCTTGTAACAGCAAGGCTCACAAGAGCCCACACACTCAGCCCTTAACCCCAGTGTACAGAAAGTGTCAAAACGTGTTTTTCAGCAGAAATAAACATGTTTCTGCAAGTTTGGTCAACCCCATGTAAGTTATGGGGCAGTAACATCACACTTTTCAAAACGTGTTTTTCAGCCCGAAATAAACGCGTTTTTTCAGACAACTGAATCTCCTTGTAACAGCAAGGCTCAGAAGTGCCCACACACTCAGCCCTTAACCCCAGTGTGCAGAAAGGGTCAAAACGTGTTTTTTAGCAGAAATAAACATGTTTCTGCAAGTTTGGTCAACCCCATGTAAGTTATGGGGCAGTAACATCACACTTTTCAAAACATGTTTTTCAGCCCGAAATAAACGCGTTTTTTCAGACAACTGAATCTCCTTGTAACAGCAAGGCTCAGAAGAGCCCACACACTCAGCCTTTAACCCCAGTGTACAGAAAGTGTCAAAACGTGTTTTTCAGCAGAAATAAACATGTTTCTGCAAGTTTGGTCAACCCCATGTAAGTTATGGGGCAGTAACATCACACTTTTCAAAACGTGTTTTTCAGCCCGAAATAAACGCGTTTTTTCAGACAACTGAATCTCCTTGTAACAGCAAGGCTCAGAAGAGCCCACACACTCAGCCTTTAACCCCAGTGTACAGAAAGTGTCAAAACGTGTTTTTCAGCAGAAATAAACATGTTTCTGCAAGTTTGGTCAACCCCATGTAAGTTATGGGGCAGTAACATCACACTTTTCAAAACGTGTTTTTCAGCCCGAAATAAACGCGTTTTTTCAGACAACTGAATCTCCTTGTAACAGCAAGGCTCACAAGAGCCCACACACTCAGCCCTTAACCCCAGTGTACAGAAATTGTCAAAACGTGTTTTTCAGCAGAAATAAACATGTTTCTGCAAGTTTGGTCAACCCCATGTAAGTTATGGGGCAGTAACATCACACTTTTCAAAACGTGTTTTTCAGCCCGAAATAAACGCGTTTTTTCAGACAACTGAATCTCCTTGTAACAGCAAGGCTAAGAAGAGCCCACACACTCAGCCCTTAACCCCAGTGTACAGAAAGTTTCAAAACGTGTTTTTCAGCAGAAATAAACATGTTTCTGCAAGTTTGGTCAACCCCATGTAAGTTATGGGGCAGTAACATCACACTTTTCAAAACGTGTTTTTCAGCCCGAAATAAACGCGTTTTTTCAGACAACTGAATCTCCTTGTAACAGCAAGGCTCAGAAGAGCCCACACACTCAGCCCTTAACCCCAGTGTACAGAAAGTGTCAAAACGTGTTTTTCAGCAGAAATAAACATGTTTCTGCAAGTTTGGTCAACCCCATGTAAGTTATGGGGCAGTAACATCACACTTTTCAAAACGTGTTTTTCAGCCCGAAATAAACGCGTTTTTTCAGACAACTGAATCTCCTTGTAACAGCAAGGCTCAGAAGAGCCCACACACTCAGCCCTTAACCCCAGTGTACAGAAAGTGTCAAAACGTGTTTTTCAGCAG
Organism: Lepisosteus oculatus; assembly: GCF_040954835.1. Lineage (NCBI taxonomy): Eukaryota > Metazoa > Chordata > Actinopteri > Semionotiformes > Lepisosteidae > Lepisosteus > Lepisosteus oculatus. The sequence goes on from NW_027167727.1 coordinate 29,634, forward strand.
AAATAAACATGTTTCTGCAAGTTTGGTCAACCCCATGTAAGTTATGGGGCAGTAACATCACACTTTTCAAAACGTGTTTTTCAGCCCGAAATAAACGCGTTTTTTAAGACAACTGAATCTCCTTGTAACAGCAAGGCTCACAAGAGCCCACACACTCAGCCCTTAACCCCAGTGTACAGAAAGTGTCAAAACGTGTTTTTCAGCAGAAATAAACATGTTTCTGCAAGTTTGGTCAACCCCATGTAAGTTATGGGGCAGTAACATCACCTTTTCAAAACGTGTTTTTCAGCCCGAAATAAACGCGTTTTTTAAGACAACTGAATCTCCTTGTAACAGCAAGGCTCACAAGAGCCCACACACTCAGCCCTTAACCCCAGTGTACAGAAAGTGTCAAAACGTGTTTTTCAGCAGAAATAAACATGTTTCTGCAAGTTTGGTCAACCCCATGTAAGTTATGGGGCAGTAACATCACCTTTTCAAAACGTGTTTTTCAGCCCGAAATAAACGCGTTTTTTAAGACAACTGAATCTCCTTGTAACAGCAAGGCTCACAAGAGCCCACACACTCAGCCCTTAACCCCAGTGTACAGAAAGTGTCAAAACGTGTTTTTCAGCAGAAATAAACATGTTTCTGCAAGTTTGGTCAACCCCATGTAAGTTATGGGGCAGTAACATGACACTTTTCAAAACGTGTTTTTCAGCCCGAAATAAACGCGTTTTTTCAGGCAACTGAATCTACTTGTAACAGCAAGGCTCAGAAGTGCCCACACACTCAGCCCTTAACCCCAGTGTGCAGAAAGGGTAAAAACGTGTTTTTTAGCAGAAATAAACATGTTTCTGCAAGTTTGGTCAACCCCATGTAAGTTATGGGGCAGTAACATCACACTTTTCAAAACGTGTTTTTCACCCGAAATAAACGCGTTTTTTCAGACAACTGAATCTCCTTGTAACAGCAAGGCTCAGAAGAGCCCACACACTCAGCCCTTAACCCCAGTGTACAGAAAGTGTCAAAACGTGTTTTTCAGCAGAAATAAACATGTTTCTGCAAGTTTGGTCAACCCCATGTAAGTTATGGGCCAGAAACATCACACTTTTCAAAACGTGTTTTTCAGCCCGAAATAAACGCGTTTTTTAAGACAACTGAATCTCCTTGTAACAGCAAGGCTCACAAGAGCCCACACACTCAGCCCTTAACCCCAGTGTACAGAAAGTGTCAAAACGTGTTTTTCAGCAGAAATAAACATGTTTCTGCAAGTTTGGTCAACCCCATGTAAGTTATGGGGCAGTAACATCACACTTTTCAAAACGTGTTTTTCAGCCCGAAATAAACGCGTTTTTTCAGACAACTGAATCTCCTTGTAACAGCAAGGCTCACAAGAGCCCACACACTCAGCCCTTAACCCCAGTGTACAGAAAGTGTCAAAACGTGTTTTTCAGCAGAAATAAACATGTTTCTGCAAGTTTGGTCAACCCCATGTAAGTTATGGGGCAGTAACATGACACTTTTCAAAACGTGTTTTTCAGCCCGAAATAAACGCGTTTTTTCAGGCAACTGAATCTACTTGTAACAGCAAGGCTCAGAAGTGCCCACACACTCAGCCCTTAACCCCAGTGTGCAGAAAGGGTAAAAACGTGTTTTTTAGCAGAAATAAACATGTTTCTGCAAGTTTGGTCAACCCCATGTAAGTTATGGGGCAGTAACATCACACTTTTCAAAACGTGTTTTTCAGCCCGAAATAAACGCGTTTTTTCAGACAACTGAATCTCCTTGTAACAGCAAGGCTCAGAAGAGCCCACACACTCAGCCCTTAACCCCAGTGTACAGAAAGTGTCAAAACGTGTTTTTCAGCAGAAATAAACATGTTTCTGCAAGTTTGGTCAACCCCATGTAAGTTATGGGGCAGTAACATGACACTTTTCAAAACGTGTTTTTTAGCCCGAAATAAACGCGTTTTTTCAGTCAACTGAATCTCCTTGTAACAGCAAGGCTAAGAAGAGCCCACACACTCAGCCCTTAACCCCAGTGTACAGAAAGTGTCAAAACGTGTTTTTCAGCAGAAATAAACATGTTTCTGCAAGTTTGGTCAACCCCATGTAAGTTATGGGGCAGTAACATCACACTTTTCAAAACGTGTTTTTCAGCCCGAAATAAACGCGTTTTTCAGACAACTGAATCTCCTTGTAACAGCAAGGCTCAGAAGAGCCCACACACTCAGCCCTTAACCCCAGTGTACAGAAAGTGTCAAAACGTGTTTTTCAGCAGAAATAAACATGTTTCTGCAAGTTTGGTCAACCCCATGTAAGTTATGGGGCAGTAACATCACACTTTTCAAAACGTGTTTTTCAGCCCGAAATAAACGCATTTTTTCAGACAACTGAATCTCCTTGTAACAGCAAGGCTCAGAAGTGCCCACACACTCAGCCCTTAACCCCAGTGTGCAGAAAGGGTCAAAACGTGTTTTTTAGCAGAAATAAACATGTTTCTGCAAGTTTGGTCAACCCCATGTAAGTTATGGGGCAGTAACATCACACTTTTCAAAACATGTTTTTCAGCCCGAAATAAACGCGTTTTTTCAGACAACTGAATCTCCTTGTAACAGCAAGGCTCAGAAGAGCCCACACACTCAGCCCTTAACCCCAGTGTACAGAAAGTGTCAAAACGTGTTTTTCAGCAGAAATAAACATGTTTCTGCAAGTTTGGTCAACCCCATGTAAGTTATGGGGCAGTAACATCACACTTTTCAAAACGTGTTTTTCAGCCCGAAATAAACGCGTTTTTTAAGACAACTGAATCTCCTTGTAACAGCAAGGCTCACAAGAGCCCACACACTCAGCCCTTAACCCCAGTGTACAGAAAGTGTCAAAACGTGTTTTTCAGCAGAAATAAACATGTTTCTGCAAGTTTGGTCAACCCCATGTAAGTTATGGGGCAGTAACATGACACTTTTCAAAACGTGTTTTTCAGCCCGAAATAAACGCGTTTTTTCAGGCAACTGAATCTACTTGTAACAGCAAGGCTCAGAAGTGCCCACACACTCAGCCCTTAACCCCAGTGTGCAGAAAGGGTAAAAACGTGTTTTTTAGCAGAAATAAACATGTTTCTGCAAGTTTGGTCAACCCCATGTAAGTTATGGGGCAGTAACATCACACTTTTCAAAACGTGTTTTTCAGCCCGAAATAAACGCGTTTTTTCAGACAACTGAATCTCCTTGTAACAGCAAGGCTCAGAAGAGCCCACACACTCAGCCCTTAACCCCAGTGTACAGAAAGTGTCAAAACGTGTTTTTCAGCAGAAATAAACATGTTTCTGCAAGTTTGGTCAACCCCATGTAAGTTATGGGCCAGAAACATCACACTTTTCAAAACGTGTTTTTCAGCCCGAAATAAACGCGTTTTTTCAGACAACTGAATCTCCTTGTAACAGCAAGGCTAAGAAGAGCCCACACACTCAGCCCTTAACCCCAGTGTACAGAAAGTGTCAAAACGTGTTTTTCAGCAGAAATAAACATGTTTCTGCAAGTTTGGTCAACCCCATGTAAGTTATGGGGCAGTAACATCACACTTTTCAAAACGTGTTTTTCAGCCCGAAATAAACGCGTTTTTTCAGACAACTGAATCTCCTTGTAACAGCAAGGCTCAGAAGAGCCCACACACTCAGCCCTTAACCCCAGTGTACAGAAAGTGTCAAAACGTGTTTTTCAGCAGAAATAAACATGTTTCTGCAAGTTTGGTCAACCCCATGTAAGTTATGGGCCAGAAACATCACACTTTTCAAAACGTGTTTTTCAGCCCGAAATAAACGCGTTTTTTCAGACAACTGAATCTCCTTGTAACAGCAAGGCTAAGAAGAGCCCACACACTCAGCCCTTAACCCCAGTGTACAGAAAGTGTCAAAACGTGTTTTTCAGCAGAAATAAACATGTTTCTGCAAGTTTGGTCAACCCCATGTAAGTTATGGGGCAGTAACATCACACTTTTCAAAACGTGTTTTTCAGCCCGAAATAAACGCGTTTTTTCAGACAACTGAATCTCCTTGTAACAGCAAGGCTCAGAAGAGCCCACACACTCAGCCCTTAACCCCAGTGTACAGAAAGTGTCAAAACGTGTTTTTCAGCAGAAATAAACATGTTTCTGCAAGTTTGGTCAACCCATGTAAGTTATGGGGCAGTAACATCACACTTTTCAAAACGTGTTTTTCAGCCCGAAATAAACGCGTTTTTTCAGACAACTGAATCTCCTTGTAACAGCAAGGCTCAGAAGAGCCCACACACTCAGCCCTTAACCCCAGTGTACAGAAAGTGTCAAAACGTGTTTTTCAGCAGAAATAAACATGTTTCTGCAAGTTTGGTCAACCCCATGTAAGTTATGGGGCAGTAACATCACACTTTTCAAAACGTGTTTTTCAGCCCGAAATAAACGCGTTTTTTCAGACAACTGAATCTCCTTGTAACAGCAAGGCTCAGAAGTGCCCACACACTCAGCCCTTAACCCCAGTGTGCAGAAAGGGTCAAAACGTGTTTTTTAGCAGAAATAAACATGTTTCTGCAAGTTTGGTCAACCCCATGTAAGTTATGGGGCAGTAACATCACACTTTTCAAAACATGTTTTTCAGCCCGAAATAAACGCGTTTTTTCAGACAACTGAATCTCCTTGTAACAGCAAGGCTCAGAAGAGCCCACACACTCAGCCTTTAACCCCAGTGTACAGAAAGTGTCAAAACGTGTTTTTCAGCAGAAATAAACATGTTTCTGCAAGTTTGGTCAACCCCATGTAAGTTATGGGGCAGTAACATCACACTTTTCAAAACGTGTTTTTCAGCCCGAAATAAACGCGTTTTTTCAGACAACTGAATCTCCTTGTAACAGCAAGGCTCAGAAGAGCCCACACACTCAGCCTTTAACCCCAGTGTACAGAAAGTGTCAAAACGTGTTTTTCAGCAGAAATAAACATGTTTCTGCAAGTTTGGTCAACCCCATGTAAGTTATGGGGCAGTAACATCACACTTTTCAAAACGTGTTTTTCAGCCCGAAATAAACGCGTTTTTTCAGACAACTGAATCTCCTTGTAACAGCAAGGCTCAGAAGAGCCCACACACTCAGCCCTTAACCCCAGTGTACAGAAAGTGTCAAAACGTGTTTTTCAGCAGAAATAAACATGTTTCTGCAAGTTTGGTCAACCCCATGTAAGTTATGGGCCAGAAAAATCACACTTTTCAAAACGTGTTTTTCAGCCCGAAATAAACGCGTTTTTTCAGACAACTGAATCTCCTTGTAACAGCAAGGCTAAGAAGAGCCCACACACTCAGCCCTTAACCCCAGTGTACAGAAAGTGTCAAAACGTGTTTTTCAGCAGAAATAAACATGTTTCTGCAAGTTTGGTCAACCCCATGTAAGTTATGGGGCAGTAACATCACACTTTTCAAAACGTGTTTTTCAGCCCGAAATAAACGCGTTTTTTCAGACAACTGAATCTCCTTGTAACAGCAAGGCTCAGAAGAGCCCACACACTCAGCCCTTAACCCCAGTGTACAGAAGTGTCAAAACGTGTTTTTCAGCAGATATAAACATGTTTCTGCAAGTTTGGTCAACCCCATGTAAGTTATGGGGCAGTAACATCACCTTTTCAAAACGTGTTTTTCAGCCCGAAATAAACGCGTTTTTTAAGACAACTGAATCTCCTTGTAACAGCAAGGCTCACAAGAGCCCACACACTCAGCCCTTAACCCCAGTGTACAGAAAGTGTCAAAACGTGTTTTTCAGCAGAAATAAACATGTTTCTGCAAGTTTGGTCAACCCCATGTAAGTTATGGGGCAGTAACATGACACTTTTCAAAACGTGTTTTTCAGCCCGAAATAAACGCGTTTTTTCAGGCAACTGAATCTACTTGTAACAGCAAGGCTCAGAAGTGCCCACACACTCAGCCTTAACCCCAGTGTGCAGAAAGGGTAAAAACGTGTTTTTTAGCAGAAATAAACATGTTTCTGCAAGTTTGGTCAACCCCATGTAAGTTATGGGGCAGTAACATCACACTTTTCAAAACGTGTTTTTCAGCCCGAAATAAACGCGTTTTTTCAGACAACTGAATCTCCTTGTAACAGCAAGGCTCAGAAGAGCCCACACACTCAGCCCTTAACCCCAGTGTACAGAAAGTGTCAAAACGTGTTTTTCAGCAGAAATAAACATGTTTCTGCAAGTTTGGTCAACCCCATGTAAGTTATGGGGCAGTAACATGACACTTTTCAAAACGTGTTTTTTAGCCCGAAATAAACGCGTTTTTTCAGTCAACTGAATCTCCTTGTAACAGCAAGGCTAAGAAGAGCCCACACACTCAGCCCTTAACCCCAGTGTACAGAAAGTGTCAAAACGTGTTTTTCAGCAGAAATAAACATGTTTCTGCAAGTTTGGTCAACCCCATGTAAGTTATGGGGCAGTAACATCACACTTTTCAAAACGTGTTTTTCAGCCCGAAATAAACGCGTTTTTTCAGACAACTGAATTCTCCTTGTAACAGCAAGGCTCAGAAGAGCCCACACACTCAGCCCTTAACCCCAGTGTACAGAAAGTGTCAAAACGTGTTTTTCAGCAGAAATAAACATGTTTCTGCAAGTTTGGTCAACCCCATGTAAGTTATGGGGCAGTAACATCACACTTTTCAAAACGTGTTTTTCAGCCCGAAATAAACGCGTTTTTTCAGACAACTGAATCTCCTTGTAACAGCAAGGCTCAGAAGTGCCCACACACTCAGCCCTTAACCCCAGTGTGCAGAAAGGGTCAAAACGTGTTTTTTAGCAGAAATAAACATGTTTCTGCAAGTTTGGTCAACCCCATGTAAGTTATGGGGCAGTAACATCACACTTTTCAAAACATGTTTTTCAGCCCGAAATAAACGCGTTTTTTCAGACAACTGAATCTCCTTGTAACAGCAAGGCTCAGAAGAGCCCACACACTCAGCCCTTAACCCCAGTGTACAGAAAGTGTCAAAACGTGTTTTTCAGCAGAAATAAACATGTTTCTGCAAGTTTGGTCAACCCCATGTAAGTTATGGGGCAGTAACATCACACTTTTCAAAACGTGTTTTTCAGCCCGAAATAAACGCGTTTTTTAAGACAACTGAATCTCCTTGTAACAGCAAGGCTCACAAGAGCCCACACACTCAGCCCTTAACCCCAGTGTACAGAAAGTGTCAAAACGTGTTTTTCAGCAGAAATAAACATGTTTCTGCAAGTTTGGTCAACCCCATGTAAGTTATGGGGCAGTAACATCACCTTTTCAAAACGTGTTTTTCAGCCCGAAATAAACGCGTTTTTTAAGACAACTGAATCTCCTTGTAACAGCAAGGCTCACAAGAGCCCACACACTCAGCCCTTAACCCCAGTGTACAGAAAGTGTCAAAACGTGTTTTTCAGCAGAAATAAACATGTTTCTGCAAGTTTGGTCAACCCCATGTAAGTTATGGGGCAGTAACATGACACTTTTCAAAACGTGTTTTTCAGCCCGAAATAAACGCGTTTTTTCAGGCAACTGAATCTACTTGTAACAGCAAGGCTCAGAAGTGCCCACACACTCAGCCCTTAACCCCAGTGTGCAGAAAGGGTAAAAACGTGTTTTTTAGCAGAAATAAACATGTTTCTGCAAGTTTGGTCAACCCCATGTAAGTTATGGGGCAGTAACATCACACTTTTCAAAACGTGTTTTTCAGCCCGAAATAAACGCGTTTTTTCAGACAACTGAATCTCCTTGTAACAGCAAGGCTCAGAAGAGCCCACACACTCAGCCCTTAACCCCAGTGTACAGAAAGTGTCAAAACGTGTTTTTCAGCAGAAATAAACATGTTTCTGCAAGTTTGGTCAACCCCATGTAAGTTATGGGCCAGAAACATCACACTTTTCAAAACGTGTTTTTCAGCCCGAAATAAACGCGTTTTTTCAGACAACTGAATCTCCTTGTAACAGCAAGGCTAAGAAGAGCCCACACACTCAGCCCTTAACCCCAGTGTACAGAAAGTGTCAAAACGTGTTTTTCAGCAGAAATAAACATGTTTCTGCAAGTTTGGTCAACCCCATGTAAGTTATGGGGCAGTAACATCACACTTTTCAAAACGTGTTTTTCAGCCCGAAATAAACGCGTTTTTTCAGACAACTGAATCTCCTTGTAACAGCAAGGCTCAGAAGAGCCCACACACTCAGCCCTTAACCCCAGTGTACAGAAAGTGTCAAAACGTGTTTTTCAGCAGAAATAAACATGTTTCTGCAAGTTTGGTCAACCCCATGTAAGTTATGGGGCAGTAACATCACACTTTTCAAAACGTGTTTTTCAGCCCGAAATAAACGCGTTTTTTCAGACAACTGAATCTCCTTGTAACAGCAAGGCTCAGAAGAGCCCACACACTCAGCCCTTAACCCCAGTGTACAGAAAGTGTCAAAACGTGTTTTTCAGCAGAAATAAACATGTTTCTGCAAGTTTGGTCAACCCCATGTAAGTTATGGGGCAGTAACATCACACTTTTCAAAACGTGTTTTTCAGCCCGAAATAAACGCGTTTTTTAAGACAACTGAATCTCCTTGTAACAGCAAGGCTCACAAGAGCCCACACACTCAGCCCTTAACCCCAGTGTACAGAAAGTGTCAAAACGTGTTTTTCAGCAGAAATAAACATGTTTCTGCAAGTTTGGTCAACCCCATGTAAGTTATGGGGCAGTAACATCACCTTTTCAAAACGTGTTTTTCAGCCCGAAATAAACGCGTTTTTTAAGACAACTGAATCTCCTTGTAACAGCAAGGCTCACAAGAGCCCACACACTCAGCCCTTAACCCCAGTGTACAGAAAGTGTCAAAACGTGTTTTTCAGCAGAAATAAACATGTTTCTGCAAGTTTGGTCAACCCCATGTAAGTTATGGGGCAGTAACATGACACTTTTCAAAACGTGTTTTTCAGCCCGAAATAAACGCGTTTTTTCAGGCAACTGAATCTACTTGTAACAGCAAGGCTCAGAAGTGCCCACACACTCAGCCCTTAACCCCAGTGTGCAGAAAGGGTAAAAACGTGTTTTTTAGCAGAAATAAACATGTTTCTGCAAGTTTGGTCAACCCCATGTAAGTTATGGGGCAGTAACATCACACTTTTCAAAACGTGTTTTTCAGCCCGAAATAAACGCGTTTTTTCAGACAACTGAATCTCCTTGTAACAGCAAGGCTCAGAAGAGCCCACACACTCAGCCCTTAACCCCAGTGTACAGAAAGTGTCAAAACGTGTTTTTCAGCAGAAATAAACATGTTTCTGCAAGTTTGGTCAACCCCATGTAAGTTATGGGGCAGTAACATGACACTTTTCAAACGTGTTTTTTAGCCCGAAATAAACGCGTTTTTTCACTCAACTGAATCTCCTTGTAACAGCAAGGCTAAGAAGAGCCCACACACTCAGCCCTTAACCCCAGTGTACAGAAAGTGTCAAAACGTGTTTTTCAGCAGAAATAAACATGTTTCTGCAAGTTTGGTCAACCCCATGTAAGTTATGGGGCAGTAACATCACACTTTTCAAAACGTGTTTTTCAGCCCGAAATAAACGCGTTTTTTCAGACAACTGAATCTCCTTGTAACAGCAAGGCTCAGAAGAGCCCACACACTCAGCCCTTAACCCCAGTGTACAGAAAGTGTCAAAACGTGTTTTTCAGCAGAAATAAACATGTTTCTGCAAGTTTGGTCAACCCCATGTAAGTTATGGGGCAGTAACATCACACTTTTCAAAACGTGTTTTTCAGCCCGAAATAAACGCGTTTTTTCAGACAACTGAATCTCCTTGTAACAGCAAGGCTCAGAAGTGCCCACACACTCAGCCCTTAACCCCAGTGTGCAGAAAGGGTCAAAACGTGTTTTTTAGCAGAAATAAACATGTTTCTGCAAGTTTGGTCAACCCCATGTAAGTTATGGGGCAGTAACATCACACTTTTCAAAACATGTTTTTCAGCCCGAAATAAACGCGTTTTTCAGACAACTGAATCTCCTTGTAACAGCAAGGCTCAGAAGAGCCCACACACTCAGCCTTTAACCCCAGTGTACAGAAAGTGTCAAAACGTGTTTTTCAGCAGAAATAAACATGTTTCTGCAAGTTTGGTCAACCCCATGTAAGTTATGGGGCAGTAACATCACACTTTTCAAAACGTGTTTTTCAGCCCGAAATAAACGCGTTTTTTCAGACAACTGAATCTCCTTGTAACAGCAAGGCTCAGAAGAGCCCACACACTCAGCCCTTAACCCCAGTGTACAGAAAGTGTCAAAACGTGTTTTTCAGCAGAAATAAACATGTTTCTGCAAGTTTGGTCAACCCCATGTAAGTTATGGGGCAGTAACATCACACTTTTCAAAACGTGTTTTTCAGCCCGAAATAAACGCGTTTTTTCAGACAACTGAATCTCCTTGTAACAGCAAGGCTCAGAAGAGCCCACACACTCAGCCCTTAACCCCAGTGTACAGAAAGTGTCAAAACGTGTTTTTCAGCAGAAATAAACATGTTTCTGCAAGTTTGGTCAACCCCATGTAAGTTATGGGGCAGTAACATCACACTTTTCAAAACGTGTTTTTCAGCCCGAAATAAACGCGTTTTTTAAGACAACTGAATCTCCTTGTAACAGCAAGGCTCACAAGAGCCCACACACTCAGCCCTTAACCCCAGTGTACAGAAAGTGTCAAAACGTGTTTTTCAGCAGAAATAAACATGTTTCTGCAAGTTTGGTCAACCCCATGTAAGTTATGGGGCAGTAACATCACCTTTTCAAAACGTGTTTTTCAGCCCGAAATAAACGCGTTTTTTAAGACAACTGAATCTCCTTGTAACAGCAAGGCTCACAAGAGCCCACACACTCAGCCCTTAACCCCAGTGTACAGAAAGTGTCAAAACGTGTTTTTCAGCAGAAATAAACATGTTTCTGCAAGTTTGGTCAACCCCATGTAAGTTATGGGGCAGTAACATGACACTTTTCAAAACGTTTTTTCAGCCCGAAATAAACGCGTTTTTTCAGGCAACTGAATCTACTTGTAACAGCAAGGCTCAGAAGTGCCCACACACTCAGCCCTTAACCCCAGTGTGCAGAAAGGGTAAAAACGTGTTTTTTAGCAGAAATAAACATGTTTCTGCAAGTTTGGTCAACCCCATGTAAGTTATGGGGCAGTAACATCACACTTTTCAAAACGTGTTTTTCAGCCCGAAATAAACGCGTTTTTTCAGACAACTGAATCTCCTTGTAACAGCAAGGCTCAGAAGAGCCCACACACTCAGCCCTTAACCCCAGTGTACAGAAAGTGTCAAAACGTGTTTTTCAGCAGAAATAAACATGTTTCTGCAAGTTTGGTCAACCCCATGTAAGTTATGGGGCAGTAACATCACACTTTTCAAAACGTGTTTTTCAGCCCGAAATAAACGCGTTTTTTCAGACAACTGAATCTCCTTGTAACAGCAAGGCTCAGAAGTGCCCACACACTCAGCCCTTAACCCCAGTGTGCAGAAAGGGTCAAAACGTGTTTTTTAGCAGAAATAAACATGTTTCTGCAAGTTTGGTCAACCCCATGTAAGTTATGGGGCAGTAACATCACACTTTTCAAAACATGTTTTTCAGCCCGAAATAAACGCGTTTTTTCAGACAACTGAATCTCCTTGTAACAGCAAGGCTCAGAAGAGCCCACACACTCAGCCTTTAACCCCAGTGTACAGAAAGTGTCAAAACGTGTTTTTCAGCAGAAATAAACATGTTTCTGCAAGTTTGGTCAACCCCATGTAAGTTATGGGGCAGTAACATCACACTTTTCAAAACGTGTTTTTCAGCCCGAAATAAACGCGTTTTTTCAGACAACTGAATCTCCTTGTAACAGCAAGGCTCAGAAGAGCCCACACACTCAGCCTTTAACCCCAGTGTACAGAAAGTGTCAAAACGTGTTTTTCAGCAGAAATAAACATGTTTCTGCAAGTTTGGTCAACCCCATGTAAGTTATGGGGCAGTAACATCACACTTTTCAATACGTGTTTTTCAGCCCGAAATAAACGCGTTTTTTCAGACAACTGAATCTCCTTGTAACAGCAAGGCTCACAAGAGCCCACACACTCAGCCCTTAACCCCAGTGTACAGAAATTGTCAAAACGTGTTTTTCAGCAGAAATAAACATGTTTCTGCAAGTTTGGTCAACCCCATGTAAGTTATGGGGCAGTAACATCACACTTTTCAAAACGTGTTTTTCAGCCCGAAATAAACGCGTTTTTTCAGACAACTGAATCTCCTTGTAACAGCAAGGCTCAGAAGAGCCCACACACTCAGCCCTTAACCCCAGTGTACAGAAAGTGTCAAAACGTGTTTTTCAGCAGAAATAAACATGTTTCTGCAAGTTTGGTCAACCCCATGTAAGTTATGGGGCAGTAACATCACACTTTTCAAAACGTGTTTTTCAGCCCGAAATAAACGCGTTTTTTCAGACAACTGAATCTCCTTGTAACAGCAAGGCTCAGAAGAGCCCACACACTCAGCCCTTAACCCCAGTGTACAGAAAGTGTCAAAACGTGTTTTTCAGCAGAAATAAACATGTTTCTGCAAGTTTGGTCAACCCCATGTAAGTTATGGGGCAGTAACATCACACTTTTCAAAACGTGTTTTTCAGCCCGAAATAAACGCGTTTTTTAAGACAACTGAATCTCCTTGTAACAGCAAGGCTCACAAGAGCCCACACACTCAGCCCTTAACCCCAGTGTACAGAAAGTGTCAAAACGTGTTTTTCAGCAGAAATAAACATGTTTCTGCAAGTTTGGTCAACCCCATGTAAGTTATGGGGCAGTAACATCACCTTTTCAAAACGTGTTTTCAGCCCGAAATAAACGCGTTTTTTAAGACAACTGAATCTCCTTGTAACAGCAAGGCTCACAAGAGCCCACACACTCAGCCCTTAACCCCAGTGTACAGAAAGTGTCAAAACGTGTTTTTCAGCAGAAATAAACATGTTTCTGCAAGTTTGGTCAACCCCATGTAAGTTATGGGGCAGTAACATGACACTTTTCAAAACGTGTTTTTCAGCCCGAAATAAACGCGTTTTTTCAGGCAACTGAATCTACTTGTAACAGCAAGGCTCAGAAGTGCCCACACACTCAGCCCTTAACCCCAGTGTGCAGAAAGGGTAAAAACGTGTTTTTTAGCAGAAATAAACATGTTTCTGCAAGTTTGGTCAACCCCATGTAAGTTATGGGGCAGTAACATCACACTTTTCAAAACGTGTTTTTCAGCCCGAAATAAACGCGTTTTTTCAGACAACTGAATCTCCTTGTAACAGCAAGGCTCAGAAGAGCCCACACACTCAGCCCTTAACCCCAGTGTACAGAAAGTGTCAAAACGTGTTTTTCAGCAGAAATAAACATGTTTCTGCAAGTTTGGTCAACCCCATGTAAGTTATGGGGCAGTAACATCACACTTTTCAAAACGTGTTTTTTAGCCCGAAATAAACGCGTTTTTTCAGTCAACTGAATCTCCTTGTAACAGCAAGGCTAAGAAGAGCCCACACACTCAGCCCTTAACCCCAGTGTACAGAAAGTGTCAAAACGTGTTTTTCAGCAGAAATAAACATGTTTCTGCAAGTTTGGTCAACCCCATGTAAGTTATGGGGCAGTAACATCACACTTTTCAAAACGTGTTTTTCAGCCCGAAATAAACGCGTTTTTTCAGACAACTGAATCTCCTTGTAACAGCAAGGCTCAGAAGAGCCCACACACTCAGCCCTTAACCCCAGTGTACAGAAAGTGTCAAAACGTGTTTTTCAGCAGAAATAAACATGTTTCTGCAAGTTTGGTCAACCCCATGTAAGTTATGGGGCAGTAACATCACACTTTTCAAAACGTGTTTTTCAGCCCGAAATAAACGCGTTTTTTCAGACAACTGAATCTCCTTGTAACAGCAAGGCTCAGAAGAGCCCACACACTCAGCCTTTAACCCCAGTGTACAGAAAGTGTCAAAACGTGTTTTTCAGCAGAAATAAACATGTTTCTGCAAGTTTGGTCAACCCCATGTAAGTTATGGGGCAGTAACATCACACTTTTCAATACGTGTTTTTCAGCCCGAAATAAACGCGTTTTTTCAGACAACTGAATCTCCTTGTAACAGCAAGGCTCACAAGAGCCCACACACTCAGCCCTTAACCCCAGTGTACAGAAATTGTCAAAACGTGTTTTTCAGCAGAAATAAACATGTTTCTGCAAGTTTGGTCAACCCCATGTAAGTTATGGGGCAGTAACATCACACTTTTCAAAACGTGTTTTTCAGCCCGAAATAAACGCGTTTTTTCAGACAACTGAATCTCCTTGTAACAGCAAGGCTAAGAAGAGCCCACACACACAGCCCTTAACCCCAGTGTACAGAAAGTGTCAAAACGTGTTTTTCAGCAGAAATAAACATGTTTCTGCAAGTTTGGTCAACCCCATGTAAGTTATGGGGCAGTAACATGACACTTTTCAAAACGTGTTTTTTAGCCCGAAATAAACGCGTTTTTTCAGTCAACTGAATCTCCTTGTAACAGCAAGGCTAAGAAGAGCCCACACACTCAGCCCTTAACCCCAGTGTACAGAAAGTGTCAAAACGTGTTTTTCAGCAGAAATAAACATGTTTCTGCAAGTTTGGTCAACCCCATGTAAGTTATGGGGCAGTAACATCACACTTTTCAAAACGTGTTTTTCAGCCCGAAATAAACGCGTTTTTTAAGACAACTGAATCTCCTTGTAACAGCAAGGCTCAGAAGAGCCCACACACTCAGCCCTTAACCCCAGTGTACAGAAAGTGTCAAAACGTGTTTTTCAGCAGAAATAAACATGTTTCTGCAAGTTTGGTCAACCCCATGTAAGTTATGGGGCAGTAACATCACACTTTTCAAAACGTGTTTTTCAGCCCGAAATAAACGCGTTTTTTAAGACAACTGAATCTCCTTGTAACAGCAAGGCTCACAAGAGCCCACACACTCAGCCCTTAACCCCAGTGTACAGAAAGTGTCAAAACGTGTTTTTCAGCAGAAATAAACATGTTTCTGCAAGTTTGGTCAACCCCATGTAAGTTATGGGGCAGTAACATTACCTTTTCAAAACGTGTTTTTCAGCCCGAAATAAACGCGTTTTTTAAGACAACTGAATCTCCTTGTAACAGCAAGGCTCACAAGAGCCCACACACTCAGCCCTTAACCCCAGTGTACAGAAAGTGTCAAAACGTGTTTTTCAGCAGAAATAAACATGTTTCTGCAAGTTTGGTCAACCCCATGTAAGTTATGGGGCAGTAACATGACACTTTTCAAAACGTGTTTTTCAGCCCGAAATAAACGCGTTTTTTCAGGCAACTGAATCTACTTGTAACAGCAAGGCTCAGAAGTGCCCACACACTCAGCCCTTAACCCCAGTGTGCAGAAAGGGTAAAAACGTGTTTTTTAGCAGAAATAAACATGTTTCTGCAAGTTTGGTCAACCCCATGTAAGTTATGGGGCAGTAACATCACACTTTTCAAAACATGTTTTTCAGCCCGAAATAAACGCGTTTTTTCAGACAACTGAATCTCCTTGTAACAGCAAGGCTCAGAAGAGCCCACACACTCAGCCCTTAACCCCAGTGTACAGAAAGTGTCAAAACGTGTTTTTCAGCAGAAATAAACATGTTTCTGCAAGTTTGGTCAACCCCATGTAAGTTATGGGGCAGTAACATCACACTTTTCAAAACGTGTTTTTCAGCCCGAAATAAACGCGTTTTTTCAGACAACTGAATCTCCTTGTAACAGCAAGGCTCAGAAGAGCCCACACACTCAGCCCTTAACCCCAGTGTACAGAAAGTGTCAAAACGTGTTTTTCAGCAGAAATAAACATGTTTCTGCAAGTTTGGTCAACCCCATGTAAGTTATGGGGCAGTAACATCACACTTTTCAAAACGTGTTTTTCAGCCCGAAATAAACGCGTTTTTTAAGACAACTGAATCTCCTTGTAACAGCAAGGCTCACAAGAGCCCACACACTCAGCCCTTAACCCCAGTGTACAGAAAGTGTCAAAACGTGTTTTTCAGCAGAAATAAACATGTTTCTGCAAGTTTGGTCAACCCCATGTAAGTTATGGGGCAGTAACATCACCTTTTCAAAACGTGTTTTTCAGCCCGAAATAAACGCGTTTTTTAAGACAACTGAATCTCCTTGTAACAGCAAGGCTCACAAGAGCCCACACACTCAGCCCTTAACCCCAGTGTACAGTAAGTGTCAAAACGTGTTTTTCAGCAGAAGCAGAAATAAACATGTTTCTGCAAGTTTGTCAACCCCATGTAAGTTATGGGGCAGTAACATGACACTTTTCAAAACGTGTTTTTCAGCCCGAAATAAACGCGTTTTTTTCAGGCAACTGAATCTACTTGTAACAGCAAGGCTCAGAAGTGCCCACACACTCAGCCCTTAACCCCAGTGTGCAGAAAGGGTAAAAACGTGTTTTTTAGGCAGAAATAAACATGTTTCTGCAAGTTTGGTCAACCCCATGTAAGTTATGGGGCAGTAACATCACACTTTTCAAAACGTGTTTTTCAGCCCGAAATAAACGCGTTTTTCAGACAACTGAATCTCCTTGTAACAGCAAGGCTCAGAAGAGCCCACACACTCAGCCCTTAACCCCAGTGTACAGAAAGTGTCAAAACGTGTTTTTCAGCAGAAATAAACATGTTTCTGCAAGTTTGGTCAACCCCATGTAAGTTATGGGCCAGGAAACATCACACTTTTCAAAACGTGTTTTCAGCCCGAAATAAACGCGTTTTTTCAGACAACTGAATCTCCTTGTAACAGCAAGGCTCAGAAGAGCCCACACACTCAGCCCTTAACCCCAGTGTACAGAAAGTGTCAAACGTGTTTTCAGCAGAAATAAACATGTTTCTGCAAGTTTGGTCAACCCCATGTAAGTTATGGGGCAGTAACATCACACTTTTCAAAACGTGTTTTTCAGCCCGAAATAAACGCGTTTTTTAAGACAACTGAATCTCCTTGTAACAGCAAGGCTCACAAGAGCCCACACACTCAGCCCTTAACCCCAGTGTACAGAAAGTGTCAAAACGTGTTTTTCAGCAGAAATAAACATGTTTCTGCAAAGTTTGGTCAACCCCATGTAAGTTATGGGGCAGTAACATCACCTTTCAAAACGTGTTTTTCAGCCCGAAATAAACGCGTTTTTTAAGACAACTGAATCTCCTTGTAACAGCAAGGCTCACAAGAGCCCACACACTCAGCCCTTAACCCCAGTGTACAGAAAGTGTCAAAACGTGTTTTTCAGCAGAAATAAACATGTTTCTGCAAGTTTGGTCAACCCCATGTAAGTTATGGGGCAGTAACATGACACTTTTCAAAACGTGTTTTTCAGCCCGAAATAAACGCGTTTTTTCAGGCAACTGAATCTTACTTGTAACAGCAAGGCTCAGAAGTGCCCCACACACTCAGCCCTTAACCCCAGTGTGCAGAAAGGGTAAAAACGTGTTTTTTAGCAGAAATAAACATGTTTCTGCAAGTTTGGTCAACCCCATGTAAGTTATGGGCAGTAACATCACACTTTTCAAAAGTGTTTTTCAGCCCGAAATAAACGCGTTTTTTCAGACAACTGAATCTCCTTGTAACAGCAAGGCTCAGAAGAGCCCACACACTCAGCCCTTAACCCAGTGTACAGAAAGTGTCAAAACGTGTTTTTCAGCAGAAATAAACATGTTTCTGCAAGTTTGGTCAACCCCATGTAAGTTATGGGCCAGAAACATCACACTTTTCAAAACGTGTTTTTCAGCCCGAAATAAACGCGTTTTTCAGACAACTGAATCTCCTTGTAACAGCAAGGCTAAGAAGAGCCCACACACTCAGCCCTTAACCCCAGTGTACAGAAAGTGTCAAAACGTGTTTTTCAGCAGAAATAAACATGTTTCTGCAAGTTTGGTCAACCCCATGTAAGTTATGGGGCAGTAACATCACACTTTTCAAAACGTGTTTTTCAGCCCGAAATAAACGCGTTTTTCAGACAACTGAATCTCCTTGTAACAGCAAGGCTCAGAAGAGCCCACACACTCAGCCCTTAACCCCAGTGTACAGAAAGTGTCAAAACGTGTTTTTCAGCAGAAATAAACATGTTTCTGCAAGTTTGGTCAACCCCATGTAAGTTATGGGGCAGTAACATCACACTTTCAAAACGTGTTTTTCAGCCCGAAATAAACGCGTTTTTTCAGACAACTGAATCTCCTTGTAACAGCAAGGCTCAGAAGAGCCCACACACTCAGCCCTTAACCCCAGTGTACAGAAAGTGTCAAAACGTGTTTTTCAGCAGAAATAAACATGTTTCTGCAAGTTTGGTCAACCCCATGTAAGTTATGGGCAGTAACATCACACTTTTCAAAACGTGTTTTTCAGCCCGAAATAAACGCGTTTTTTAAGACAACTGAATCTCCTTGTAACAGCAAGGCTCACAAGAGCCCACACACTCAGCCCTTAACCCCAGTGTACAGAAAGTGTCAAAACGTGTTTTTCAGCAGAAATAAAACATGTTTCTGCAAGTTTGGTCAACCCCATGTAAGTTATGGGGCAGTAACATCACCTTTTCAAAACGTGTTTTTCAGCCCGAAATAAACGCGTTTTTTAAGACAACTGAATCTCCTTGTAACAGCAAGGCTCACAAGAGCCCACACACTCAGCCCTTAACCCCAGTGTACAGAAAGTGTCAAAACGTGTTTTTCAGCAGAAATAAACATGTTTCTGCAAGTTTGGTCAACCCCATGTAAGTTATGGGGCAGTAACATGACACTTTTCAAAACGTGTTTTTCAGCCCGAAATAAACGCGTTTTTTCAGGCAACTGAATCTACTTGTAACAGCAAGGCTCAGAAGTGCCCACACACTCAGCCCTTAACCCCAGTGTGCAGAAAGGGTAAAAACGTGTTTTTTAGCAGAAATAAACATGTTTCTGCAAGTTTCGTCAACCCCATGTAAGTTATGGGGCAGTAACATCACACTTTTCAAACGTGTTTTTCAGCCCGAAATAAACGCGTTTTTTTCAGACAACTGAATCTCCTTGTAACAGCAAGGCTCAGAAGAGCCCACACACTCAGCCCTTAACCCCCAGTGTACAGAAAGTGTCAAAACGTGTTTTTCAGCAGAAATAAACATGTTTCTGCAAGTTTGGTCAACCCCATGTAAGTTATGGGGCAGTAACATGACACTTTTCAAAACGTGTTTTTAGCCCGAAATAAACGCGTTTTTTCAGTCAACTGAATCTCCTTGTAACAGCAAGGCTAAGAAGAGCCCACACACTCAGCCCTTAACCCCAGTGTACAGAAAGTGTCAAACGTGTTTTTCAGCAGAAATAAACATGTTTCTGCAAGTTTGGTCAACCCCATGTAAGTTATGGGGCAGTAACATCACACTTTTCAAAACGTGTTTTTCAGCCCGAAATAAACGCGTTTTTTCAGACAACTGAATCTCCTTGTAACAGCAAGGCTCCAGAAGAGCCACACACTCAGCCCTTAACCCCAGTGTACAGAAAGTGTCAAAACGTGTTTTTCAGCAGAAATAAACATGTTTCTGCAAGTTTGGTCAACCCCATGTAAGTTATGGGGCAGTAACATCACACTTTTCAAAACGTGTTTTTCAGCCCGAAATAAACGCGTTTTTTCAGACAACTGAATCTCCTTGTAACAGCAAGGCTCAGAAGTGCCCACACACTCAGCCCTTAACCCCAGTGTGCAGAAAGGGTCAAAACGTGTTTTTTAGCAGAAATAAACATGTTTCTGCAAGTTTGGTCAACCCCATGTAAGTTATGGGGCAGTAACATCACACTTTTCAAAACATGTTTTTCAGCCCGAAATAACGCGTTTTTTCAGACAACTGAATCTCCTTGTAACAGCAAGGCTCAGAAGAGCCCACACACTCAGCCTTTAACCCCAGTGTACAGAAAGTGTCAAAACGTGTTTTTCAGCAGAAATAACATGTTTCTGCAAGTTTGGTCAACCCCATGTAAGTTATGGGGCAGTAACATCACACTTTTCAAAACATGTTTTTCAGCCCGAAATAAACGCGTTTTTTCAGACAACTGAATCTCCTTGTAACAGCAAGGCTCAGAAGAGCCCACACACTCAGCCTTTAACCCCAGTGTACAGAAAGTGTCAAAACGTGTTTTTCAGCAGAAATAAACATGTTTCTGCAAGTTTGGTCAACCCCATGTAAGTTATGGGGCAGTAACATCACACTTTTCAAAACGTGTTTTTCAGCCCGAAATAAACGCGTTTTTTCAGACAACTGAATCTCCTTGTAACAGCAAGGCTCAGAAGAGCCCACACACTCAGCCCTTAACCCCAGTGTACAGAAAGTGTCAAAACGTGTTTTTCAGCAGAAATAAACATGTTTCTGCAAGTTTGGTCAACCCCATGTAAGTTATGGGGCAGTAACATCACACTTTTCAAAACGTGTTTTTCAGCCCGAAATAAACGCGTTTTTTCAGACAACTGAATCTCCTTGTAACAGCAAGGCTCAGAAGAGCCCACACACTCAGCCCTTAACCCCAGTGTACAGAAAGTGTCAAAACGTGTTTTTCAGCAGAAATAAACATGTTTCTGCAAGTTTGGTCAACCCCATGTAAGTTATGGGGCAGTAACATCACACTTTTCAAAACGTGTTTTTCAGCCCGAAATAAACGCGTTTTTTAAGACAACTGAATCTCCTTGTAACAGCAAGGCTCACAAGAGCCCACACACTCAGCCCTTAACCCCAGTGTACAGAAGTGTCAAAACGTGTTTTTCAGCAGAAATAAACATGTTTCTGCAAGTTTGGTCAACCCCATGTAAGTTATGGGGCAGTAACATCACCTTTTCAAAACGTGTTTTTCAGCCCGAAATAACGCGTTTTTTAAGACAACTGAATCTCCTTGTAACAGCAAGGCTCACAAGAGCCCACACACTCAGCCCTTAACCCCAGTGTACAGAAAGTGTCAAAACGTGTTTTTCAGCAGAAATAAACATGTTTCTGCAAGTTTGGTCAACCCCATGTAAGTTATGGGGCAGTAACATGACACTTTTCAAAACGTGTTTTTCAGCCCGAAATAAACGCGTTTTTTCAGGCAACTGAATCTACTTGTAACAGCAAGGCTCAGAAGTGCCCACACACTCAGCCCTTAACCCCAGTGTGCAGAAAGGGTAAAAACGTGTTTTTTAGCAGAAATAAACATGTTTCTGCAAGTTTGGTCAACCCCATGTAAGTTATGGGGCAGTAACATCACACTTTTCAAAACGTGTTTTTCAGCCCGAAATAAACGCGTTTTTTCAGACAACTGAATCTCCTTGTAACAGCAAGGCTCAGAAGAGCCCACACACTCAGCCCTTAACCCCCAGTGTACAGAAAGTGTCAAAACGTGTTTTTCAGCAGAAATAAACATGTTTCTGCAAGTTTGGTCAACCCCATGTAAGTTATGGGGCAGTAACATGACACTTTTCAAAACGTGTTTTTTAGCCCGAAATAAACGCGTTTTTTCACTCAACTGAATCTCCTTGTAACAGCAAGGCTAAGAAGAGCCCACACACTCAGCCCTTAACCCCAGTGTACAGAAAGTGTCAAAACGTGTTTTTCAGCAGAAATAAACATGTTTCTGCAAGTTTGGTCAACCCCATGTAAGTTATGGGGCAGTAACATCACACTTTTCAAAACGTGTTTTTCAGCCCGAAA
This sequence comes from Lepisosteus oculatus, assembly GCF_040954835.1. NCBI lineage: Eukaryota > Metazoa > Chordata > Actinopteri > Semionotiformes > Lepisosteidae > Lepisosteus > Lepisosteus oculatus. The sequence goes on from NW_027167727.1 coordinate 51,331, forward strand.
TAAACGCGTTTTTTCAGACAACTGAATCTCCTTGTAACAGCAAGGCTCAGAAGAGCCCACACACTCAGCCCTTAACCCCAGTGTACAGAAAGTGTCAAAACGTGTTTTTCAGCAGAAATAAACATGTTTCTGCAAGTTTGGTCAACCCCATGTAAGTTATGGGGCAGTAACATCACACTTTTCAAAACGTGTTTTTCAGCCCGAAATAAACGCGTTTTTTTCAGACAACTGAATCTCCTTGTAACAGCAAGGCTCAGAAGTGCCCACACACTCAGCCCTTAACCCCAGTGTGCAGAAAGGGTCAAAACGTGTTTTTTAGCAGAAATAAACATGTTTCTGCAAGTTTGGTCAACCCCATGTAAGTTATGGGGCAGTAACATCACACTTTTCAAAACATGTTTTTCAGCCCGAAATAAACGCGTTTTTTCAGACAACTGAATCTCCTTGTAACAGCAAGGCTCAGAAGAGCCCACACACTCAGCCTTTAACCCCAGTGTACAGAAAGTGTCAAAACGTGTTTTTCAGCAGAAATAAACATGTTTCTGCAAGTTTGGTCAACCCCATGTAAGTTATGGGGCAGTAACATCACACTTTTCAAAACGTGTTTTTCAGCCCGAAATAAACGCGTTTTTTCAGACAACTGAATCTCCTTGTAACAGCAAGGCTCAGAAGAGCCCACACACTCAGCCCTTAACCCCAGTGTACAGAAAGTGTCAAAACGTGTTTTTCAGCAGAAATAAACATGTTTCTGCAAGTTTGGTCAACCCCATGTAAGTTATGGGGCAGTAACATCACACTTTTCAAAACGTGTTTTTCAGCCCGAAATAAACGCGTTTTTTCAGACAACTGAATCTCCTTGTAACAGCAAGGCTCAGAAGAGCCCACACACTCAGCCCTTAACCCCAGTGTACAGAAAGTGTCAAAACGTGTTTTTCAGCAGAAATAAACATGTTTCTGCAAGTTTGGTCAACCCCATGTAAGTTATGGGGCAGTAACATCACACTTTTCAAAACGTGTTTTTCAGCCCGAAATAAACGCGTTTTTTAAGACAACTGAATCTCCTTGTAACAGCAAGGCTCACAAGAGCCCACACACTCAGCCCTTAACCCCAGTGTACAGAAAGTGTCAAAACGTGTTTTTCAGCAGAAATAAACATGTTTCTGCAAGTTTGGTCAACCCCATGTAAGTTATGGGGCAGTAACATCACCTTTTCAAAACGTGTTTTTCAGCCCGAAATAAACGCGTTTTTAAGACAACTGAATCTCCTTGTAACAGCAAGGCTCACAAGAGCCCACACACTCAGCCCTTAACCCCAGTGTACAGAAAGTGTCAAAACGTGTTTTTCAGCAGAAATAAACATGTTTCTGCAAGTTTGGTCAACCCCATGTAAGTTATGGGGCAGTAACATGACACTTTTCAAAACGTGTTTTTCAGCCCGAAATAAACGCGTTTTTTCAGGCAACTGAATCTACTTGTAACAGCAAGGCTCAGAAGTGCCCACACACTCAGCCCTTAACCCCAGTGTGCAGAAAGGGTAAAAACGTGTTTTTTAGCAGAAATAAACATGTTTCTGCAAGTTTGGTCAACCCCATGTAGTTATGGGGCAGTAACATCACACTTTTCAAAACGTGTTTTTCAGCCCGAAATAAACGCGTTTTTTCAGACAACTGAATCTCCTTGTAACAGCAAGGCTCAGAAGAGCCCACACACTCAGCCCTTAACCCCAGTGTACAGAAAGTGTCAAAACGTGTTTTTCAGCAGAAATAAACATGTTTCTGCAAGTTTGGTCAACCCCATGTAAGTTATGGGGCAGTAACATGACACTTTTCAAACGTGTTTTTTAGCCCGAAATAAACGCGTTTTTTCACTCAACTGAATCTCCTTGTAACAGCAAGGCTAAGAAGAGCCCACACACTCAGCCCTTAACCCCAGTGTACAGAAAGTGTCAAAACGTGTTTTTCAGCAGAAATAAACATGTTTCTGCAAGTTTGGTCAACCCCATGTAAGTTATGGGGCAGTAACATCACACTTTTCAAAACGTGTTTTTCAGCCCGAAATAAACGCGTTTTTTCAGACAACTGAATCTCCTTGTAACAGCAAGGCTCAGAAGAGCCCACACACTCAGCCCTTAACCCCAGTGTACAGAAAGTGTCAAAACGTGTTTTTCAGCAGAAATAAACATGTTTCTGCAAGTTTGGTCAACCCCATGTAAGTTATGGGGCAGTAACATCACACTTTTCAAAACGTGTTTTTCAGCCCGAAATAAACGCGTTTTTTCAGACAACTGAATCTCCTTGTAACAGCAAGGCTCAGAAGTGCCCACACACTCAGCCCTTAACCCCAGTGTGCAGAAAGGGTCAAAACGTGTTTTTTAGCAGAAATAAACATGTTTCTGCAAGTTTGGTCAACCCCATGTAAGTTATGGGGCAGTAACATCACACTTTTCAAAACATGTTTTTCAGCCCGAAATAAACGCGTTTTTTCAGACAACTGAATCTCCTTGTAACAGCAAGGCTCAGAAGAGCCCACACACTCAGCCTTTAACCCCAGTGTACAGAAAGTGTCAAAACGTGTTTTTCAGCAGAAATAAACATGTTTCTGCAAGTTTGGTCAACCCCATGTAAGTTATGGGGCAGTAACATCACACTTTTCAAAACGTGTTTTTCAGCCCGAAATAAACGCGTTTTTTCAGACAACTGAATCTCCTTGTAACAGCAAGGCTCAGAAGAGCCCACACACTCAGCCTTTAACCCCAGTGTACAGAAAGTGTCAAAACGTGTTTTTCAGCAGAAATAAACATGTTTCTGCAAGTTTGGTCAACCCCATGTAAGTTATGGGGCAGTAACATCACACTTTTCAATACGTGTTTTTCAGCCCGAAATAAACGCGTTTTTTCAGACAACTGAATCTCCTTGTAACAGCAAGGCTCACAAGAGCCCACACACTCAGCCCTTAACCCCAGTGTACAGAAATTGTCAAAACGTGTTTTTCAGCAGAAATAAACATGTTTCTGCAAGTTTGGTCAACCCCATGTAAGTTATGGGGCAGTAACATCACACTTTTCAAAACGTGTTTTTCAGCCCGAAATAAACGCGTTTTTTCAGACAACTGAATCTCCTTGTAACAGCAAGGCTAAGAAGAGCCCACACACACAGCCCTTAACCCCAGTGTACAGAAAGTGTCAAAACGTGTTTTTCAGCAGAAATAAACATGTTTCTGCAAGTTTGGTCAACCCCATGTAAGTTATGGGGCAGTAACATGACACTTTTCAAAACGTGTTTTTTAGCCCGAAATAAACGCGTTTTTTCAGTCAACTGAATCTCCTTGTAACAGCAAGGCTAAGAAGAGCCCACACACTCAGCCCTTAACCCCAGTGTACAGAAAGTGTCAAAACGTGTTTTTCAGCAGAAATAAACATGTTTCTGCAAGTTTGGTCAACCCCATGTAAGTTATGGGGCAGTAACATCACACTTTTCAAAACGTGTTTTTCAGCCCGAAATAAACGCGTTTTTTAAGACAACTGAATCTCCTTGTAACAGCAAGGCTCAGAAGAGCCCACACACTCAGCCCTTAACCCCAGTGTACAGAAAGTGTCAAAACGTGTTTTTCAGCAGAAATAAACATGTTTCTGCAAGTTTGGTCAACCCCATGTAAGTTATGGGGCAGTAACATCACACTTTTCAAAACGTGTTTTTCAGCCCGAAATAAACGCGTTTTTTAAGACAACTGAATCTCCTTGTAACAGCAAGGCTCACAAGAGCCCACACACTCAGCCCTTAACCCCAGTGTACAGAAAGTGTCAAAACGTGTTTTTCAGCAGAAATAAACATGTTTCTGCAAGTTTGGTCAACCCCATGTAAGTTATGGGGCAGTAACATTACCTTTTCAAAACGTGTTTTTCAGCCCGAAATAAACGCGTTTTTTAAGACAACTGAATCTCCTTGTAACAGCAAGGCTCACAAGAGCCCACACACTCAGCCCTTAACCCCAGTGTACAGAAAGTGTCAAAACGTGTTTTTCAGCAGAAATAAACATGTTTCTGCAAGTTTGGTCAACCCCATGTAAGTTATGGGGCAGTAACATGACACTTTTCAAAACGTGTTTTTCAGCCCGAAATAAACGCGTTTTTTCAGGCAACTGAATCTACTTGTAACAGCAAGGCTCAGAAGTGCCCACACACTCAGCCCTTAACCCCAGTGTGCAGAAAGGGTAAAAACGTGTTTTTTAGCAGAAATAAACATGTTTCTGCAAGTTTGGTCAACCCCATGTAAGTTATGGGGCAGTAACATCACACTTTTCAAAACATGTTTTTCAGCCCGAAATAAACGCGTTTTTTCAGACAACTGAATCTCCTTGTAACAGCAAGGCTCAGAAGAGCCCACACACTCAGCCCTTAACCCCAGTGTACAGAAAGTGTCAAAACGTGTTTTTCAGCAGAAATAAACATGTTTCTGCAAGTTTGGTCAACCCCATGTAAGTTATGGGGCAGTAACATCACACTTTTCAAAACGTGTTTTTCAGCCCGAAATAAACGCGTTTTTTCAGACAACTGAATCTCCTTGTAACAGCAAGGCTCAGAAGAGCCCACACACTCAGCCCTTAACCCCAGTGTACAGAAAGTGTCAAAACGTGTTTTTCAGCAGAAATAAACATGTTTCTGCAAGTTTGGTCAACCCCATGTAAGTTATGGGGCAGTAACATCACACTTTTCAAAACGTGTTTTTCAGCCCGAAATAAACGCGTTTTTAAGACAACTGAATCTCCTTGTAACAGCAAGGCTCACAAGAGCCCACACACTCAGCCCTTAACCCCAGTGTACAGAAAGTGTCAAAACGTGTTTTTCAGCAGAAATAAACATGTTTCTGCAAGTTTGGTCAACCCCATGTAAGTTATGGGGCAGTAACATCACCTTTTCAAAACGTGTTTTTCAGCCCGAAATAAACGCGTTTTTTAAGACAACTGAATCTCCTTGTAACAGCAAGGCTCACAAGAGCCCACACACTCAGCCCTTAACCCCAGTGTACAGAAAGTGTCAAAACGTGTTTTTCAGCAGAATAAACATGTTTCTGCAAGTTTGGTCAACCCCATGTAAGTTATGGGGCAGTAACATGACACTTTTCAAAACGTGTTTTTCAGCCCGAAATAAACGCGTTTTTTCAGGCAACTGAATCTACTTGTAACAGCAAGGCTCAGAAGTGCCCACACACTCAGCCCTTAACCCCAGTGTGCAGAAAGGGTAAAAACGTGTTTTTTAGCAGAAATAAACATGTTTCTGCAAGTTTGGTCAACCCCATGTAAGTTATGGGGCAGTAACATCACACTTTTCAAAACGTGTTTTTCAGCCCGAAATAAACGCGTTTTTTCAGACAACTGAATCTCCTTGTAACAGCAAGGCTCAGAAGAGCCCACACACTCAGCCCTTAACCCCAGTGTACAGAAAGTGTCAAAACGTGTTTTTCAGCAGAAATAAACATGTTTCTGCAAGTTTGGTCAACCCCATGTAAGTTATGGGGCAGTAACATGACACTTTTCAAAACGTGTTTTTTAGCCCGAAATAAACGCGTTTTTTCAGTCAACTGAATCTCCTTGTAACAGCAAGGCTAAGAAGAGCCCACACACTCAGCCCTTAACCCCAGTGTACAGAAAGTGTCAAAACGTGTTTTTCAGCAGAAATAAACATGTTTCTGCAAGTTTGGTCAACCCCATGTAAGTTATGGGGCAGTAACATCACACTTTTCAAAACGTGTTTTTCAGCCCGAAATAAACGCGTTTTTTCAGACAACTGAATCTCCTTGTAACAGCAAGGCTCAGAAGAGCCCACACACTCAGCCCTTAACCCCAGTGTACAGAAAGTGTCAAAACGTGTTTTTCAGCAGAAATAAACATGTTTCTGCAAGTTTGGTCAACCCCATGTAAGTTATGGGGCAGTAACATCACACTTTTCAAAACGTGTTTTTCAGCCCGAAATAAACGCGTTTTTTCAGACAACTGAATCTCCTTGTAACAGCAAGGCTCAGAAGTGCCCACACACTCAGCCCTTAACCCCAGTGTGCAGAAAGGGTCAAAACGTGTTTTTTAGCAGAAATAAACATGTTTCTGCAAGTTTGGTCAACCCCATGTAAGTTATGGGGCAGTAACATCACACTTTTCAAACATGTTTTTCAGCCCGAAATAACGCGTTTTTCAGACAACTGAATCTCCTTGTAACAGCAAGGCTCAGAAGAGCCACACACTCAGCCTTTAACCCCAGTGTACAGAAAGTGTCAAAACGTGTTTTTCAGCAGAAATAAACATGTTTCTGCAAGTTTGGTCAACCCCATGTAAGTTATGGGGCAGTAACATCACACTTTTCAAAACGTGTTTTTCAGCCCGAAATAAATGCGTTTTTTCAGACAACTGAATCTCCTTGTAACAGCAAGGCTCACAAGAGCCCACACACTCAGCCCCTTAACCCCAGTGTACAGAATTTGCAAAACGTGTTTTTCAGCAGAAATAAACATGTTTCTGCAAGTTTGGTCAACCCCATGTAAGTTATGGGGCAGTAACATCACACTTTTCAAAACGTGTTTTTCAGCCCGAAATAAACGCGTTTTTTCAGACAACTGAATTTCCTTGTAACAGCAAGGCTAAGAAGAGCCCACACACACAGCCCTTAACCCCAGTGTACAGAAAGTGTCAAAACGTGTTTTTCAGCAGAAATAAACATGTTTCTGCAAGTTTGGTCAACCCCATGTAAGTTATGGGGCAGTAACATGACACTTTTCAAAACGTGTTTTTTAGCCCGAAATAAACGCGTTTTTTCAGTCAACTGAATCTCCTTGTAACAGCAAGGCTAAGAAGAGCCCACACACTCAGCCCTTAACCCCAGTGTACAGAAAGTGTCAAAAACGTGTTTTTCAGCAGAAATAAACATGTTTCTGCAAGTTTGGTCAACCCCATGTAAGTTATGGGGCAGTAACATCACACTTTTCAAAACGTGTTTTTCAGCCCGAAATAAACGCGTTTTTTCAGACAACTGAATCTCCTTGTAACAGCAAGGCTCAGAAGAGCCCACACACTCAGCCCTTAACCCCAGTGTACAGAAAGTGTCAAAACGTGTTTTTCAGCAGAAATAAACATGTTCTGCAAGTTTGGTCAACCCCATGTAAGTTATGGGGCAGTAACATCACACTTTTCAAAACGTGTTTTTCAGCCCGAAATAAACGCGTTTTTTAAGACAACTGAATCTCCTTGTAACAGCAAGGCTCACAAGAGCCCACACACTCAGCCCTTAACCCCAGTGTACAGAAAGTGTCAAAACGTGTTTTTCAGCAGAAATAAACATGTTTCTGCAAGTTTGGTCAACCCCATGTAAGTTATGGGGCAGTAACATTACCTTTTCAAAACGTGTTTTTCAGCCCGAAATAAACGCGTTTTTTAAGACAACTGAATCTCCTTGTAACAGCAAGGCTCACAAGAGCCCACACACTCAGCCCTTAACCCCAGTGTACAGAAAGTGTCAAAACGTGTTTTTCAGCAGAAATAAACATGTTTCTGCAAGTTTGGTCAACCCCATGTAAGTTATGGGGCAGTAACATGACAATTTTCAAAACGTGTTTTTCAGCCCGAAATAAACGCGTTTTTTCAGGCAACTGAATCTACTTGTAACAGCAAGGCTCAGAAGTGCCCACACACTCAGCCCTTAACCCCAGTGTGCAGAAAGGGTAAAAAACGTGTTTTTTAGCAGAAATAAACATGTTTCTGCAAGTTTGGTCAACCCCATGTAAGTTATGGGGCAGTAACATCACACTTTTCAAAACGTGTTTTTCAGCCCGAAATAAACGCGTTTTTTCAGACAACTGAATCTCCTTGTAACAGCAAGGCTCAGAAGAGCCCACACACTCAGCCCTTAACCCCAGTGTACAGAAAGTGTCAAAACGTGTTTTTCAGCAGAAATAAACATGTTTCTGCAAGTTTGGTCAACCCCATGTAAGTTATGGGCCAGAAACATCACACTTTTCAAAACGTGTTTTTCAGCCCGAAATAAACGCGTTTTTTCAGACAACTGAATCTCCTTGTAACAGCAAGGCTCAGAAGAGCCCACACACTCAGCCCTTAACCCCAGTGTACAGAAAGTGTCAAAACGTGTTTTTCAGCAGAAATAAACATGTTTCTGCAAGTTTGGTCAACCCCATGTAAGTTATGGGGCAGTAACATCACACTTTTCAAAACGTGTTTTTCAGCCCGAAATAAACGCGTTTTTTAAGACAACTGAATCTCCTTGTAACAGCAAGGCTCACAAGAGCCCACACACTCAGCCCTTAACCCCAGTGTACAGAAAGTGTCAAAACGTGTTTTTCAGAAGAAATAAACATGTTTCTGCAAGTTTGGTCAACCCCATGTAAGTTATGGGGCAGTAACATCACCTTTTCAAAACGTGTTTTTCAGCCCGAAATAAACGCGTTTTTTAAGACAACTGAATCTCCTTGTAACAGCAAGGCTCACAAGAGCCCACACACTCAGCCCTTAACCCCAGTGTACAGAAAGTGTCAAAACGTGTTTTTCAGCAGAAATAAACATGTTTCTGCAAGTTTGGTCAACCCCATGTAAGTTATGGGGCAGTAACATGACACTTTTCAAAACGTGTTTTTCAGCCCGAAATAAACGCGTTTTTTCAGGCAACTGAATCTACTTGTAACAGCAAGGCTCAGAAGTGCCCACACACTCAGCCCTTAACCCCAGTGTGCAGAAAGGGTAAAAACGTGTTTTTTAGCAGAAATAAACATGTTTCTGCAAGTTTGGTCAACCCCATGTAAGTTATGGGGCAGTAACATCACACTTTTCAAAACGTGTTTTTCAGCCCGAAATAAACGCGTTTTTTCAGACAACTGAATCTCCTTGTAACAGCAAGGCTCAGAAGAGCCCACACACTCAGCCTTAACCCCAGTGTACAGAAAGTGTCAAAACGTGTTTTTCAGCAGAAATAAACATGTTTCTGCAAGTTTGGTCAACCCCATGTAAGTTATGGGCCAGAAACATCACACTTTTCAAAACGTGTTTTTCAGCCCGAAATAAACGCGTTTTTTCAGACAACTGAATCTCCTTGTAACAGCAAGGCTAAGAAGAGCCCACACACTCAGCCCTTAACCCCAGTGTACAGAAAGTGTCAAAACGTGTTTTTCAGCAGAAATAAACATGTTTCTGCAAGTTTGGTCAACCCCATGTAAGTTATGGGGCAGTAACATCACACTTTTCAAAACGTGTTTTTCAGCCCGAAATAAACGCGTTTTTTCAGACAACTGAATCTCCTTGTAACAGCAAGGCTCAGAAGAGCCCACACACTCAGCCCTTAACCCCAGTGTACAGAAAGTGTCAAAACGTGTTTTTCAGCAGAAATAAACATGTTTCTGCAAGTTTGGTCAACCCCATGTAAGTTATGGGGCAGTAACATCACCTTTTCAAAACGTGTTTTTCAGCCCGAAATAAACGCGTTTTTTAAGACAACTGAATCTCCTTGTAACAGCAAGGCTCACAAGAGCCCACACACTCAGCCCTTAACCCCAGTGTACAGAAAGTGTCAAAACGTGTTTTTCAGCAGAAATAAACATGTTTCTGCAAGTTTGGTCAACCCCATGTAAGTTATGGGGCAGTAACATGACACTTTTCAAAACGTGTTTTTCAGCCCGAAATAAACGCGTTTTTTCAGGCAACTGAATCTACTTGTAACAGCAAGGCTCAGAAGTGCCCACACACTCAGCCCTTAACCCCAGTGTGCAGAAAGGGTAAAAACGTGTTTTTTAGCAGAAATAAACATGTTTCTGCAAGTTTGGTCAACCCCATGTAAGTTATGGGGCAGTAACATCACACTTTTCAAAACGTGTTTTTCAGCCCGAAATAAACGCGTTTTTTCAGACAACTGAATCTCCTTGTAACAGCAAGGCTCAGAAGAGCCCACACACTCAGCCCTTAACCCCAGTGTACAGAAAGTGTCAAAACGTGTTTTTCAGCAGAAATAAACATGTTTCTGCAAGTTTGGTCAACCCCATGTAAGTTATGGGGCAGTAACATGACACTTTTCAAAACGTGTTTTTTAGCCCGAAATAAACGCGTTTTTTCAGTCAACTGAATCTCCTTGTAACAGCAAGGCTAAGAAGAGCCCACACACTCAGCCCTTAACCCCAGTGTACAGAAAGTGTCAAAACGTGTTTTTCAGCAGAAATAAACATGTTTCTGCAAGTTTGGTCAACCCCATGTAAGTTATGGGGCAGTAACATCACACTTTTCAAAACGTGTTTTTCAGCCCGAAATAAACGCGTTTTTTCAGACAACTGAATCTCCTTGTAACAGCAAGGCTCAGAAGAGCCCACACACTCAGCCCTTAACCCCAGTGTACAGAAAGTGTCAAAACGTGTTTTTCAGCAGAAATAAACATGTTTCTGCAAGTTTGGTCAACCCCATGTAAGTTATGGGGCAGTAACATCACACTTTTCAAAACGTGTTTTTCAGCCCGAAATAAACGCGTTTTTCAGACAACTGAATCTCCCTTGTAACAGCAAGGCTCAGAAGTGCCCACACACTCAGCCCTTAACCCCAGTGTGCAGAAAGGGTCAAAACGTGTTTTTTAGCAGAAATAAACATGTTTCTGCAAGTTTGGTCAACCCCATGTAAGTTATGGGGCAGTAACATCACACTTTTCAAAACATGTTTTTCAGCCCGAATAAACGCGTTTTTTCAGACAACTGAATCTCCTTGTAACAGCAAGGCTCAGAAGAGCCCACACACTCAGCCTTTAACCCCAGTGTACAGAAAGTGTCAAAACGTGTTTTTCAGCAGAAATAAACATGTTTCTGCAAGTTTGGTCAACCCCATGTAAGTTATGGGGCAGTAACATCACACTTTTCAAAACGTGTTTTTCAGCCCGAAATAAACGCGTTTTTTCAGACAACTGAATCTCCTTGTAACAGCAAGGCTCAGAAGAGCCCACACACTCAGCCTTTAACCCCAGTGTACAGAAAGTGTCAAAACGTGTTTTTCAGCAGAAATAAACATGTTTCTGCAAGTTTGGTCAACCCCATGTAAGTTATGGGGCAGTAACATCACACTTTTCAAAACGTGTTTTTCAGCCCGAAATAAACGCGTTTTTTCAGACAACTGAATCTCCTTGTAACAGCAAGGCTCACAAGAGCCCACACACTCAGCCCCTTAACCCCAGTGTACAGAAATTGTCAAAACGTGTTTTTCAGCAGAAATAAACATGTTTCTGCAAGTTTGGTCAACCCCATGTAAGTTATGGGGCAGTAACATGACACTTTTCAAAACGTGTTTTTCAGCCCGAAATAAACGCGTTTTTTCAGACAACTGAATCTCCTTGTAACAGCAAGGCTAAGAAGAGCCCACACACACAGCCCTTAACCCCAGTGTACAGAAAGTGTCAAAACGTGTTTTTTAGCAGAAACAAACATGTTTCTGCAAGTTTGGTCAACCCCATGTAAGTTATGGGGCAGTAACATCACACTTTTCAAAACGTGTTTTTCAGCCCGAAATAAACGCGTTTTTCAGACAACTGAATCTCCTTGTAACAGCAAGGCTCAGAAGAGCCCACACACTCAGCCCTTAACCCCAGTGTACAGAAAGTGTCAAAACGTGTTTTTCAGCAGAAATAAACATGTTTCTGCAAGTTTGGTCAACCCCATGTAAGTTATGGGGCAGTAACATCACACTTTTCAAAACGTGTTTTTCAGCCCGAAATAAACGCGTTTTTAAGACAACTGATTCTCCTTGTAACAGCAAGGCTCACAAGAGCCCACACACTCAGCCCTTAACCCCAGTGTACAGAAAGTGTCAAAACGTGTTTTTCAGCAGAAATAAACATGTTTCTGCAAGTTTGGTCAACCCCATGTAAGTTATGGGGCAGTAACATCACCTTTCAAAACGTGTTTTTCAGCCCGAAATAAACGCGTTTTTTAAGACAACTGAATCTCCTTGTAACAGCAAGGCTCACAAGAGCCCACACACTCAGCCCTTAACCCCAGTGTACAGAAAGTGTCAAAACGTGTTTTTCAGCAGAAATAAACATGTTTCTGCAAGTTTGGTCAGCCCCATGTAAGTTATGGGGCAGTAACATCACCTTTTCAAAACGTGTTTTTCAGCCCGAAATAAACGCGTTTTTTAAGACAACTGAATCTCCTTGTAACAGCAAGGCTCACAAGAGCCCACACACTCAGCCCTTAACCCCAGTGTACAGAAAGTGTCAAAACGTGTTTTTCAGCAGAAATAAACATGTTTCTGCAAGTTTGGTCAACCCCATGTAAGTTATGGGGCAGTAACATGACACTTTTCAAAACGTGTTTTTCAGCCCGAAATAAACGCGTTTTTTCAGGCAACTGAATCTACTTGTAACAGCAAGGCTCAGAAGTGCCCACACACTCAGCCCTTAACCCCAGTGTGCAGAAAGGGTAAAAACGTGTTTTTTAGCAGAAATAAACATGTTTCTGCAAGTTTGGTCAACCCCATGTAAGTTTATGGGGCAGTAACATCACACTTTTCAAAACGTGTTTTTCAGCCCCGAAATAAACGCGTTTTTTCAGACAACTGAATCTCCTTGTAACAGCAAGGCTCAGAAGAGCCCACACACTCAGCCCTTAACCCCAGTGTACAGAAAGTGTCAAAACGTGTTTTTCAGCAGAAATAAACATGTTTCTGCAAGTTTGGTCAACCCCATGTAAGTTATGGGCCAGAAACATCACACTTTTCAAAACGTGTTTTTCAGCCCGAAATAAACGCGTTTTTTAAGACAACTGAATCTCCTTGTAACAGCAAGGCTCACAAGAGCCACACACTCAGCCCTTAACCCCAGTGTACAGAAAGTGTCAAAACGTGTTTTTCAGCAGAAATAAACATGTTTCTGCAAGTTTGGTCAACCCCATGTAAGTTATGGGGCAGTAACATCACCTTTTCAAAACGTGTTTTTCAGCCCGAAATAAACGCGTTTTTTAAGACAACTGAATCTCCTTGTAACAGCAAGGCTCAGAAGAGCCCACACACTCAGCCTTAACCCCAGTGTACAGAAAGTGTCAAAACGTGTTTTTCAGCAGAAATAAACATGTTTCTGCAAGTTTGGTCAACCCCATGTAAGTTATGGGGCAGTAACATCACACTTTTCAAAACGTGTTTTTCAGCCCGAAATAAACGCGTTTTTTAACACAACTGAATCTCCTTGTAACAGCAAGGCTCACAAGAGCCCACACACTCAGCCCTTAACCCCAGTGTACAGAAAGTGTCAAAACGTGTTTTTCAGCAGAAATAAACATGTTTCTGCAAGTTTGGTCAACCCCATGTAAGTTATGGGGCAGTAACATCACACTTTTCAAAAACGTGTTTTTCAGCCCGAAATAAACGCGTTTTTTCAGACAACTGAATCTCCTTGTAACAGCAAGGCTCAGAAGTGCCCACACACTCAGCCCTTAACCCCAGTGTGCAGAAAGGGTCAAAACGTGTTTTTTAGCAGAAATAAACATGTTTCTGCAAGTTTGGTCAACCCCATGTAAGTTATGGGGCAGTAACATCACACTTTTCAAAACATGTTTTTCAGCCCGAAATAAACGCGTTTTTTCAGACAACTGAATCTCCTTGTAACAGCAAGGCTCAGAAGAGCCCACACACTCAGCCTTTAACCCCAGTGTACAGAAAGTGTCAAAACGTGTTTTTCAGCAGAAATAAACATGTTTCTGCAAGTTTGGTCAACCCCATGTAAGTTATGGGGCAGTAACATCACACTTTTCAAAACGTGTTTTTCAGCCCGAAATAAACGCGTTTTTTCAGACAACTGAATCTCCTTGTAACAGCAAGGCTCAGAAGAGCCCACACACTCAGCCTTTAACCCCAGTGTACAGAAAGTGTCAAAACGTGTTTTTCAGCAGAAATAAACATGTTTCTGCAAGTTTGGTCAACCCCATGTAAGTTATGGGGCAGTAACATCACACTTTTCAAAACGTGTTTTTCAGCCCGAAATAAACGCGTTTTTTCAGACAACTGAATCTCCTTGTAACAGCAAGGCTCACAAGAGCCCACACACTCAGCCCTTAACCCCAGTGTACAGAAATTGTCAAAACGTGTTTTTCAGCAGAAATAAACATGTTTCTGCAAGTTTGGTCAACCCCATGTAAGTTATGGGGCAGTAACATCACACTTTTCAAAACGTGTTTTTCAGCCCGAAATAAACGCGTTTTTTCAGACAACTGAATCTCCTTGTAACAGCAAGGCTAAGAAGAGCCCACACACACAGCCCTTAACCCCAGTGTACAGAAAGTGTCAAAACGTGTTTTTCAGCAGAAATAAACATGTTTCTGCAAGTTTGGTCAACCCCATGTAAGTTATGGGGCAGTAACATGACACTTTTCAAAACGTGTTTTTTAGCCCGAAATAAACGCGTTTTTTCAGTCAACTGAATCTCCTTGTAACAGCAAGGCTAAGAAGAGCCCACACACTCAGCCCTTAACCCCAGTGTACAGAAAGTTTCAAAACGTGTTTTTCAGCAGAAATAAACATGTTTCTGCAAGTTTGGTCAACCCCATGTAAGTTATGGGGCAGTAACATCACACTTTTCAAAACGTGTTTTTCAGCCCGAAATAAACGCGTTTTTTCAGACAACTGAATCTCCTTGTAACAGCAAGGCTCAGAAGAGCCCACACACTCAGCCCTTAACCCCAGTGTACAGAAAGTGTCAAAACGTGTTTTTCAGCAGAAATAAACATGTTTCTGCAAGTTTGGTCAACCCCATGTAAGTTATGGGGCAGTAACATCACACTTTTCAAAACGTGTTTTTCAGCCCGAAATAAACGCGTTTTTTAAGACAACTGAATCTCCTTGTAACAGCAAGGCTCAGAAGAGCCCACACACTCAGCCCTTAACCCCAGTGTACAGAAAGTGTCAAAACGTGTTTTTCAGCAGAAATAAACATGTTTCTGCAAGTTTGGTCAACCCCATGTAAGTTATGGGCCAGAAACATCACACTTTTCAAAACGTGTTTTTCAGCCCGAAATAAACGCGTTTTTTCAGACAACTGAATCTCCTTGTAACAGCAAGGCTCACAAGAGCCCACACACTCAGCCCTTAACCCCAGTGTACAGAATTTGCAAAACGTGTTTTTCAGCAGAAATAAACATGTTTCTGCAAGTTTGGTCAACCCCATGTAAGTTATGGGGCAGTAACATCACACTTTTCAAAACGTGTTTTTCAGCCCGAAATAAACGCGTTTTTTAAGACAACTGAATCTCCTTGTAACAGCAAGGCTCACAAGAGCCCACACACTCAGCCCTTAACCCCAGTGTACAGAAAGTGTCAAAACGTGTTTTTCAGCAGAAATAAACATGTTTCTGCAAGTTTGGTCAACCCCATGTAAGTTATGGGGCAGTAACATTACCTTTTCAAAACGTGTTTTTCAGCCCGAAATAAACGCGTTTTTTAAGACAACTGAATCTCCTTGTAACAGCAAGGCTCACAAGAGCCCACACACTCAGCCCTTAACCCCAGTGTACAGAAAGTGTCAAAACGTGTTTTTCAGCAGAAATAAACATGTTTCTGCAAGTTTGGTCAACCCCATGTAAGTTATGGGGCAGTAACATGACACTTTTCAAAACGTGTTTTTCAGCCCGAAATAAACGCGTTTTTTCAGGCAACTGAATCTACTTGTAACAGCAAGGCTCAGAAGTGCCCACACACTCAGCCCTTAACCCCAGTGTGCAGAAAGGGTAAAAACGTGTTTTTTAGCAGAAATAAACATGTTTCTGCAAGTTTGGTCAACCCCATGTAAGTTATGGGGCAGTAACATCACACTTTTCAAAACGTGTTTTTCAGCCCGAAATAAACGCGTTTTTTCAGACAACTGAATCTCCTTGTAACAGCAAGGCTCAGAAGAGCCCACACACTCAGCCCTTAACCCCAGTGTACAGAAAGTGTCAAAACGTGTTTTTCAGCAGAAATAAACATGTTTCTGCAAGTTTGGTCAACCCCATGTAAGTTATGGGCCAGAAACATCACACTTTTCAAAACGTGTTTTTCAGCCCGAAATAAACGCGTTTTTTCAGACAACTGAATCTCCTTGTAACAGCAAGGCTCACAAGAGCCCACACACTCAGCCCTTAACCCCAGTGTACAGAATTTGCAAAACGTGTTTTTCAGCAGAAATAAACATGTTTCTGCAAGTTTGGTCAACCCCATGTAAGTTATGGGGCAGTAACATGACACTTTTCAAAACGTGTTTTTCAGCCCGAAATAAACGCGTTTTTTCAGACAACTGAATCTCCTTGTAACAGCAAGGCTAAGAAGAGCCCACACACTCAGCCCTTAACCCCAGTGTACAGAAAGTGTCAAAACGTGTTTTTCAGCAGAAATAAACATGTTTCTGCAAGTTTGGTCAACCCCATGTAAGTTATGGGGCAGTAACATCACACTTTTCAAAACGTGTTTTTCAGCCCGAAATAAACGCGTTTTTTCAGACAACTGAATCTCCTTGTAACAGCAAGGCTCAGAAGAGCCCACACACTCAGCCCTTAACCCCAGTGTACAGAAAGTGTCAAAACGTGTTTTTCAGCAGAAATAAACATGTTTCTGCAAGTTTGGTCAACCCCATGTAAGTTATGGGGCAGTAACATCACACTTTTCAAAACGTGTTTTTCAGCCCGAAATAAACGCGTTTTTTAAGACAACTGAATCTCCTTGTAACAGCAAGGCTCACAAGAGCCCACACACTCAGCCCTTAACCCCAGTGTACAGAAAGTGTCAAAACGTGTTTTTCAGCAGAAATAAACATGTTTCTGCAAGTTTGGTCAACCCCATGTAAGTTATGGGGCAGTAACATTACCTTTTCAAAACGTGTTTTTCAGCCCGAAATAAACGCGTTTTTTAAGACAACTGAATCTCCTTGTAACAGCAAGGCTCACAAGAGCCCACACACTCAGCCCTTAACCCCAGTGTACAGAAAGTGTCAAAACGTGTTTTTCAGCAGAAATAAACATGTTTCTGCAAGTTTGGTCAACCCCATGTAAGTTATGGGGCAGTAACATGACACTTTTCAAAACGTGTTTTTCAGCCCGAAATAAACGCGTTTTTTCAGGCAACTGAATCTACTTGTAACAGCAAGGCTCAGAAGTGCCCACACACTCAGCCCTTAACCCCAGTGTGCAGAAAGGGTAAAAACGTGTTTTTTAGCAGAAATAAACATGTTTCTGCAAGTTTGGTCAACCCCATGTAAGTTATGGGGCAGTAACATCACACTTTTCAAAACGTGTTTTTCAGCCCGAAATAAACGCGTTTTTTCAGACAACTGAATCTCCTTGTAACAGCAAGGCTCAGAAGAGCCCACACACTCAGCCCTTAACCCCAGTGTACAGAAAGTGTCAAAACGTGTTTTTCAGCAGAAATAAACATGTTTCTGCAAGTTTGGTCAACCCCATGTAAGTTATGGGGCAGTAACATCACCTTTTCAAAACGTGTTTTTCAGCCCGAAATAAACGCGTTTTTTAAGACAACTGAATCTCCTTGTAACAGCAAGGCTCACAAGAGCCCACACACTCAGCCCTTAACCCCAGTGTACAGAAAGTGTCAAAACGTGTTTTTCAGCAGAAATAAACATGTTTCTGCAAGTTTGGTCAACCCCATGTAAGTTATGGGGCAGTAACATCACCTTTTCAAAACGTGTTTTTCAGCCCGAAATAAACGCGTTTTTTAAGACAACTGAATCTCCTTGTAACAGCAAGGCTCACAAGAGCCCACACACTCAGCCCTTAACCCCAGTGTACAGAAAGTGTCAAAACGTGTTTTTCAGCAGAAATAAACATGTTTCTGCAAGTTTGGTCAACCCCATGTAAGTTATGGGGCAGTAACATGACACTTTTCAAAACGTGTTTTTCAGCCCGAAATAAACGCGTTTTTTCAGGCAACTGAATCTACTTGTAACAGCAAGGCTCAGAAGTGCCCACACACTCAGCCCTTAACCCCAGTGTGCAGAAAGGGTAAAAACGTGTTTTTTAGCAGAAATAAACATGTTTCTGCAGGTTTGGTCAACCCCATGTAAGTTATGGGGCAGTAACATCACACTTTTCAAAACGTGTTTTTCAGCCCGAAATAAACGCGTTTTTTCAGACAACTGAATCTCCTTGTAACAGCAAGGCTCAGAAGAGCCCACACACTCAGCCCTTAACCCCAGTGTACAGAAAGTGTCAAAACGTGTTTTTCAGCAGAAATAAACATGTTTCTGCAAGTTTGGTCAACCCCATGTAAGTTATGGGCCAGAAACATCACACTTTTCAAAACGTGTTTTTCAGCCCGAAATAAACGCGTTTTTTCAGACAACTGAATCTCCTTGTAACAGCAAGGCTCACAAGAGCCCACACACTCAGCCCTTAACCCCAGTGTACAGAATTTGCAAAACGTGTTTTTCAGCAGAAATAAACATGTTTCTGCAAGTTTGGTCAACCCCATGTAAGTTATGGGGCAGTAACATCACACTTTTCAAAACGTGTTTTTCAGCCCGAAATAAACGCGTTTTTTCAGACAACTGAATCTCCTTGTAACAGCAAGGCTAAGAAGAGCCCACACACACAGCCCTTAACCCCAGTGTACAGAAAGTGTCAAAACGTGTTTTTCAGCAGAAATAAACATGTTTCTGCAAGTTTGGTCAACCCCATGTAAGTTATGGGGCAGTAACATGACACTTTTCAAAACGTGTTTTTTAGCCCGAAATAAACGCGTTTTTTCAGTCAACTGAATCTCCTTGTAACAGCAAGGCTAAGAAGAGCCCACACACTCAGCCCTTAACCCCAGTGTACAGAAAGTGTCAAAACGTGTTTTTCAGCAGAAATAAACATGTTTCTGCAAGTTTGGTCAACCCCATGTAAGTTATGGGGCAGTAACATCACACTTTTCAAAACGTGTTTTTCAGCCCGAAATAAACGCGTTTTTTCAGACAACTGAATCTCCTTGTAACAGCAAGGCTCAGAAGAGCCCACACACTCAGCCCTTAACCCCAGTGTACAGAAAGTGTCAAAACGTGTTTTTCAGCAGAAATAAACATGTTTCTGCAAGTTTGGTCAACCCCATGTAAGTTATGGGGCAGTAACATCACACTTTTCAAAACGTGTTTTTCAGCCCGAAATAAACGCGTTTTTTAAGACAACTGAATCTCCTTGTAACAGCAAGGCTCACAAGAGCCCACACACTCAGCCCTTAACCCCAGTGTACAGAAAGTGTCAAAACGTGTTTTTCAGCAGAAATAAACATGTTTCTGCAAGTTTGGTCAACCCCATGTAAGTTATGGGGCAGTAACATTACCTTTTCAAAACGTGTTTTTCAGCCCGAAATAAACGCGTTTTTTAAGACAACTGAATCTCCTTGTAACAGCAAGGCTCACAAGAGCCCACACACTCAGCCCTTAACCCCAGTGTACAGAAAGTGTCAAAACGTGTTTTTCAGCAGAAATAAACATGTTTCTGCAAGTTTGGTCAACCCCATGTAAGTTATGGGGCAGTAACATGACACTTTTCAAAACGTGTTTTTCAGCCCGAAATAAACGCGTTTTTTCAGGCAACTGAATCTACTTGTAACAGCAAGGCTCAGAAGTGCCCACACACTCAGCCCTTAACCCCAGTGTGCAGAAAGGGTAAAAACGTGTTTTTTAGCAGAAATAAACATGTTTCTGCAAGTTTGGTCAACCCCATGTAAGTTATGGGGCAGTAACATCACACTTTTCAAAACGTGTTTTTCAGCCCGAAATAAACGCGTTTTTTCAGACAACTGAATCTCCTTGTAACAGCAAGGCTCAGAAGAGCCCACACACTCAGCCCTTAACCCCAGTGTACAGAAAGTGTCAAAACGTGTTTTTCAGCAGAAATAAACATGTTTCTGCAAGTTTGGTCAACCCCATGTAAGTTATGGGCCAGAAACATCACACTTTTCAAAACGTGTTTTTCAGCCCGAAATAAACGCGTTTTTTCAGACAACTGAATCTCCTTGTAACAGCAAGGCTCACAAGAGCCCACACACTCAGCCCTTAACCCCAGTGTACAGAATTTGCAAAACGTGTTTTTCAGCAGAAATAAACATGTTTCTGCAAGTTTGGTCAACCCCATGTAAGTTATGGGGCAGTAACATCACACTTTTCAAAACGTGTTTTTCAGCCCGAAATAAACGCGTTTTTTCAGACAACTGAATCTCCTTGTAACAGCAAGGCTAAGAAGAGCCCACACACACAGCCCTTAACCCCAGTGTACAGAAAGTGTCAAAACGTGTTTTTCAGCAGAAATAAACATGTTTCTGCAAGTTTGGTCAACCCCATGTAAGTTATGGGGCAGTAACATGACACTTTTCAAAACGTGTTTTTTAGCCCGAAATAAACGCGTTTTTTCAGTCAACTGAATCTCCTTGTAACAGCAAGGCTAAGAAGAGCCCACACACTCAGCCCTTAACCCCAGTGTACAGAAAGTGTCAAAACGTGTTTTTCAGCAGAAATAAACATGTTTCTGCAAGTTTGGTCAACCCCATGTAAGTTATGGGGCAGTAACATCACACTTTTCAAAACGTGTTTTTCAGCCCGAAATAAACGCGTTTTTTCAGACAACTGAATCTCCTTGTAACAGCAAGGCTCAGAAGAGCCCACACACTCAGCCCTTAACCCCAGTGTACAGAAAGTGTCAAAACGTGTTTTTCAGCAGAAATAAACATGTTTCTGCAAGTTTGGTCAACCCCATGTAAGTTATGGGGCAGTAACATCACACTTTTCAAAACGTGTTTTTCAGCCCGAAATAAACGCGTTTTTTAAGACAACTGAATCTCCTTGTAACAGCAAGGCTCACAAGAGCCCACACACTCAGCCCTTAACCCCAGTGTACAGAAAGTGTCAAAACGTGTTTTTCAGCAGAAATAAACATGTTTCTGCAAGTTTGGTCAACCCCATGTAAGTTATGGGGCAGTAACATTACCTTTTCAAAACGTGTTTTTCAGCCCGAAATAAACGCGTTTTTTAAGACAACTGAATCTCCTTGTAACAGCAAGGCTCACAAGAGCCCACACACTCAGCCCTTAACCCCAGTGTACAGAAAGTGTCAAAACGTGTTTTTCAGCAGAAATAAACATGTTTCTGCAAGTTTGGTCAACCCCATGTAAGTTATGGGGCAGTAACATGACACTTTTCAAAACGTGTTTTTCAGCCCGAAATAAACGCGTTTTTTCAGGCAACTGAATCTACTTGTAACAGCAAGGCTCAGAAGTGCCCACACACTCAGCCCTTAACCCCAGTGTGCAGAAAGGGTAAAAACGTGTTTTTTAGCAGAAATAAACATGTTTCTGCAAGTTTGGTCAACCCCATGTAAGTTATGGGGCAGTAACATCACACTTTTCAAAACGTGTTTTTCAGCCCGAAATAAACGCGTTTTTTAAGACAACTGAATCTCCTTGTAACAGCAAGGCTCACAAGAGCCCACACACTCAGCCCTTAACCCCAGTGTACAGAAAGTGTCAAAACGTGTTTTTCAGCAGAAATAAACATGTTTCTGCAAGTTTGGTCAACCCCATGTAAGTTATGGGGCAGTAACATCACCTTTTCAAAACGTGTTTTTCAGCCCGAAATAAACGCGTTTTTTAAGACAACTGAATCTCCTTGTAACAGCAAGGCTCACAAGAGCCCACACACTCAGCCCTTAACCCCAGTGTACAGAAAGTGTCAAAACGTGTTTTTCAGCAGAAATAAACATGTTTCTGCAAGTTTGGTCAACCCCATGTAAGTTATGGGGCAGTAACATCACCTTTTCAAAACGTGTTTTTCAGCCCGAAATAAACGCGTTTTTTAAGACAACTGAATCTCCTTGTAACAGCAAGGCTCACAAGAGCCCACACACTCAGCCCTTAACCCCAGTGTACAGAAAGTGTCAAAACGTGTTTTTCAGCAGAAATAAACATGTTTCTGCAAGTTTGGTCAACCCCATGTAAGTTATGGGGCAGTAACATGACACTTTTCAAAACGTGTTTTTCAGCCCGAAATAAACGCGTTTTTTCAGGCAACTGAATCTACTTGTAACAGCAAGGCTCAGAAGTGCCCACACACTCAGCCCTTAACCCCAGTGTGCAGAAAGGGTAAAAACGTGTTTTTTAGCAGAAATAAACATGTTTCTGCAAGTTTGGTCAACCCCATGTAAGTTATGGGGCAGTAACATCACACTTTTCAAAACGTGTTTTTCAGCCCGAAATAAACGCGTTTTTTCAGACAACTGAATCTCCTTGTAACAGCAAGGCTCAGAAGAGCCCACACACTCAGCCCTTAACCCCAGTGTACAGAAAGTGTCAAAACGTGTTTTTCAGCAGAAATAAACATGTTTCTGCAAGTTTGGTCAACCCCATGTAAGTTATGGGCCAGAAACATCACACTTTTCAAAACGTGTTTTTCAGCCCGAAATAAACGCGTTTTTTCAGACAACTGAATCTCCTTGTAACAGCAAGGCTCACAAGAGCCCACACACTCAGCCCTTAACCCCAGTGTACAGAATTTGCAAAACGTGTTTTTCAGCAGAAATAAACATGTTTCTGCAAGTTTGGTCAACCCCATGTAAGTTATGGGGCAGTAACATCACACTTTTCAAAACGTGTTTTTCAGCCCGAAATAAACGCGTTTTTTCAGACAACTGAATCTCCTTGTAACAGCAAGGCTAAG
Source organism: Lepisosteus oculatus (assembly GCF_040954835.1). Lineage (NCBI taxonomy): Eukaryota > Metazoa > Chordata > Actinopteri > Semionotiformes > Lepisosteidae > Lepisosteus > Lepisosteus oculatus. The sequence continues at coordinate 74,009 of NW_027167727.1, forward strand.
AAGAGCCCACACACACAGCCCTTAACCCCAGTGTACAGAAAGTGTCAAAACGTGTTTTTCAGCAGAAATAAACATGTTTCTGCAAGTTTGGTCAACCCCATGTAAGTTATGGGGCAGTAACATGACACTTTTCAAAACGTGTTTTTTAGCCCGAAATAAACGCGTTTTTTCAGTCAACTGAATCTCCTTGTAACAGCAAGGCTAAGAAGAGCCCACACACTCAGCCCTTAACCCCAGTGTACAGAAAGTGTCAAAACGTGTTTTTCAGCAGAAATAAACATGTTTCTGCAAGTTTGGTCAACCCCATGTAAGTTATGGGGCAGTAACATCACACTTTTCAAAACGTGTTTTTCAGCCCGAAATAAACGCGTTTTTTCAGACAACTGAATCTCCTTGTAACAGCAAGGCTCAGAAGAGCCCACACACTCAGCCCTTAACCCCAGTGTACAGAAAGTGTCAAAACGTGTTTTTCAGCAGAAATAAACATGTTTCTGCAAGTTTGGTCAACCCCATGTAAGTTATGGGGCAGTAACATCACACTTTTCAAAACGTGTTTTTCAGCCCGAAATAAACGCGTTTTTTAAGACAACTGAATCTCCTTGTAACAGCAAGGCTCACAAGAGCCCACACACTCAGCCCTTAACCCCAGTGTACAGAAAGTGTCAAAACGTGTTTTTCAGCAGAAATAAACATGTTTCTGCAAGTTTGGTCAACCCCATGTAAGTTATGGGGCAGTAACATTACCTTTTCAAAACGTGTTTTTCAGCCCGAAATAAACGCGTTTTTTAAGACAACTGAATCTCCTTGTAACAGCAAGGCTCACAAGAGCCCACACACTCAGCCCTTAACCCCAGTGTACAGAAAGTGTCAAAACGTGTTTTTCAGCAGAAATAAACATGTTTCTGCAAGTTTGGTCAACCCCATGTAAGTTATGGGGCAGTAACATGACACTTTTCAAAACGTGTTTTTCAGCCCGAAATAAACGCGTTTTTTCAGGCAACTGAATCTACTTGTAACAGCAAGGCTCAGAAGTGCCCACACACTCAGCCCTTAACCCCAGTGTGCAGAAAGGGTAAAAACGTGTTTTTTAGCAGAAATAAACATGTTTCTGCAAGTTTGGTCAACCCCATGTAAGTTATGGGGCAGTAACATCACACTTTTCAAAACGTGTTTTTCAGCCCGAAATAAACGCGTTTTTTCAGACAACTGAATCTCCTTGTAACAGCAAGGCTCAGAAGAGCCCACACACTCAGCCCTTAACCCCAGTGTACAGAAAGTGTCAAAACGTGTTTTTCAGCAGAAATAAACATGTTTCTGCAAGTTTGGTCAACCCCATGTAAGTTATGGGCCAGAAACATCACACTTTTCAAAACGTGTTTTTCAGCCCGAAATAAACGCGTTTTTTCAGACAACTGAATCTCCTTGTAACAGCAAGGCTCACAAGAGCCCACACACTCAGCCCTTAACCCCAGTGTACAGAATTTGCAAAACGTGTTTTTCAGCAGAAATAAACATGTTTCTGCAAGTTTGGTCAACCCCATGTAAGTTATGGGGCAGTAACATCACACTTTTCAAAACGTGTTTTTCAGCCCGAAATAAACGCGTTTTTTCAGACAACTGAATCTCCTTGTAACAGCAAGGCTAAGAAGAGCCCACACACACAGCCCTTAACCCCAGTGTACAGAAAGTGTCAAAACGTGTTTTTCAGCAGAAATAAACATGTTTCTGCAAGTTTGGTCAACCCCATGTAAGTTATGGGGCAGTAACATGACACTTTTCAAAACGTGTTTTTTAGCCCGAAATAAACGCGTTTTTTCAGTCAACTGAATCTCCTTGTAACAGCAAGGCTAAGAAGAGCCCACACACTCAGCCCTTAACCCCAGTGTACAGAAAGTGTCAAAACGTGTTTTTCAGCAGAAATAAACATGTTTCTGCAAGTTTGGTCAACCCCATGTAAGTTATGGGGCAGTAACATCACACTTTTCAAAACGTGTTTTTCAGCCCGAAATAAACGCGTTTTTTCAGACAACTGAATCTCCTTGTAACAGCAAGGCTCAGAAGAGCCCACACACTCAGCCCTTAACCCCAGTGTACAGAAAGTGTCAAAACGTGTTTTTCAGCAGAAATAAACATGTTTCTGCAAGTTTGGTCAACCCCATGTAAGTTATGGGGCAGTAACATCACACTTTTCAAAACGTGTTTTTCAGCCCGAAATAAACGCGTTTTTTAAGACAACTGAATCTCCTTGTAACAGCAAGGCTCACAAGAGCCCACACACTCAGCCCTTAACCCCAGTGTACAGAAAGTGTCAAAACGTGTTTTTCAGCAGAAATAAACATGTTTCTGCAAGTTTGGTCAACCCCATGTAAGTTATGGGGCAGTAACATTACCTTTTCAAAACGTGTTTTTCAGCCCGAAATAAACGCGTTTTTTAAGACAACTGAATCTCCTTGTAACAGCAAGGCTCACAAGAGCCCACACACTCAGCCCTTAACCCCAGTGTACAGAAAGTGTCAAAACGTGTTTTTCAGCAGAAATAAACATGTTTCTGCAAGTTTGGTCAACCCCATGTAAGTTATGGGGCAGTAACATGACACTTTTCAAAACGTGTTTTTCAGCCCGAAATAAACGCGTTTTTTCAGGCAACTGAATCTACTTGTAACAGCAAGGCTCAGAAGTGCCCACACACTCAGCCCTTAACCCCAGTGTGCAGAAAGGGTAAAAACGTGTTTTTTAGCAGAAATAAACATGTTTCTGCAAGTTTGGTCAACCCCATGTAAGTTATGGGGCAGTAACATCACACTTTTCAAAACGTGTTTTTCAGCCCGAAATAAACGCGTTTTTTCAGACAACTGAATCTCCTTGTAACAGCAAGGCTCAGAAGAGCCCACACACTCAGCCCTTAACCCCAGTGTACAGAAAGTGTCAAAACGTGTTTTTCAGCAGAAATAAACATGTTTCTGCAAGTTTGGTCAACCCCATGTAAGTTATGGGGCAGTAACATCACCTTTTCAAAACGTGTTTTTCAGCCCGAAATAAACGCGTTTTTTAAGACAACTGAATCTCCTTGTAACAGCAAGGCTCATAAGATCCCACACACTCAGCCCTTAACCCCAGTGTACAGAAAGTGTCAAAACGTGTTTTTCAGCAGAAATAAACATGTTTCTGCAAGTTTGGTCAACCCCATGTAAGTTATGGGGCAGTAACATCACCTTTTCAAAACGTGTTTTTCAGCCCGAAATAAACGCGTTTTTTAAGACAACTGAATCTCCTTGTAACAGCAAGGCTCACAAGAGCCCACACACTCAGCCCTTAACCCCAGTGTACAGAAAGTGTCAAAACGTGTTTTTCAGCAGAAATAAACATGTTTCTGCAAGTTTGGTCAACCCCATGTAAGTTATGGGGCAGTAACATGACACTTTTCAAAACGTGTTTTTCAGCCCGAAATAAACGCGTTTTTTCAGGCAACTGAATCTACTTGTAACAGCAAGGCTCAGAAGTGCCCACACACTCAGCCCTTAACCCCAGTGTGCAGAAAGGGTAAAAACGTGTTTTTTAGCAGAAATAAACATGTTTCTGCAAGTTTGGTCAACCCCATGTAAGTTATGGGGCAGTAACATCACACTTTTCAAAACGTGTTTTTCAGCCCGAAATAAACGCGTTTTTTCAGACAACTGAATCTCCTTGTAACAGCAAGGCTCAGAAGAGCCCACACACTCAGCCCTTAACCCCAGTGTACAGAAAGTGTCAAAACGTGTTTTTCAGCAGAAATAAACATGTTTCTGCAAGTTTGGTCAACCCCATGTAAGTTATGGGCCAGAAACATCACACTTTTCAAAACGTGTTTTTCAGCCCGAAATAAACGCGTTTTTTCAGACAACTGAATCTCCTTGTAACAGCAAGGCTCACAAGAGCCCACACACTCAGCCCTTAACCCCAGTGTACAGAATTTGCAAAACGTGTTTTTCAGCAGAAATAAACATGTTTCTGCAAGTTTGGTCAACCCCATGTAAGTTATGGGGCAGTAACATCACACTTTTCAAAACGTGTTTTTCAGCCCGAAATAAACGCGTTTTTTCAGACAACTGAATCTCCTTGTAACAGCAAGGCTAAGAAGAGCCCACACACACAGCCCTTAACCCCAGTGTACAGAAAGTGTCAAAACGTGTTTTTCAGCAGAAATAAACATGTTTCTGCAAGTTTGGTCAACCCCATGTAAGTTATGGGGCAGTAACATGACACTTTTCAAAACGTGTTTTTTAGCCCGAAATAAACGCGTTTTTTCAGTCAACTGAATCTCCTTGTAACAGCAAGGCTAAGAAGAGCCCACACACTCAGCCCTTAACCCCAGTGTACAGAAAGTGTCAAAACGTGTTTTTCAGCAGAAATAAACATGTTTCTGCAAGTTTGGTCAACCCCATGTAAGTTATGGGGCAGTAACATCACACTTTTCAAAACGTGTTTTTCAGCCCGAAATAAACGCGTTTTTTCAGACAACTGAATCTCCTTGTAACAGCAAGGCTCAGAAGAGCCCACACACTCAGCCCTTAACCCCAGTGTACAGAAAGTGTCAAAACGTGTTTTTCAGCAGAAATAAACATGTTTCTGCAAGTTTGGTCAACCCCATGTAAGTTATGGGGCAGTAACATCACACTTTTCAAAACGTGTTTTTCAGCCCGAAATAAACGCGTTTTTTAAGACAACTGAATCTCCTTGTAACAGCAAGGCTCACAAGAGCCCACACACTCAGCCCTTAACCCCAGTGTACAGAAAGTGTCAAAACGTGTTTTTCAGCAGAAATAAACATGTTTCTGCAAGTTTGGTCAACCCCATGTAAGTTATGGGGCAGTAACATCACCTTTTCAAAACGTGTTTTTCAGCCCGAAATAAACGCGTTTTTTAAGACAACTGAATCTCCTTGTAACAGCAAGGCTCACAAGAGCCCACACACTCAGCCCTTAACCCCAGTGTACAGAAAGTGTCAAAACGTGTTTTTCAGCAGAAATAAACATGTTTCTGCAAGTTTGGTCAACCCCATGTAAGTTATGGGGCAGTAACATGACACTTTTCAAAACGTGTTTTTCAGCCCGAAATAAACGCGTTTTTTCAGGCAACTGAATCTACTTGTAACAGCAAGGCTCAGAAGTGCCCACACACTCAGCCCTTAACCCCAGTGTGCAGAAAGGGTAAAAACGTGTTTTTTAGCAGAAATAAACATGTTTCTGCAAGTTTGGTCAACCCCATGTAAGTTATGGGGCAGTAACATCACACTTTTCAAAACGTGTTTTTCAGCCCGAAATAAACGCGTTTTTTCAGACAACTGAATCTCCTTGTAACAGCAAGGCTCAGAAGAGCCCACACACTCAGCCCTTAACCCCAGTGTACAGAAAGTGTCAAAACGTGTTTTTCAGCAGAAATAAACATGTTTCTGCAAGTTTGGTCAACCCCATGTAAGTTATGGGGCAGTAACATGACACTTTTCAAAACGTGTTTTTTAGCCCGAAATAAACGCGTTTTTTCAGTCAACTGAATCTCCTTGTAACAGCAAGGCTAAGAAGAGCCCACACACTCAGCCCTTAACCCCAGTGTACAGAAAGTGTCAAAACGTGTTTTTCAGCAGAAATAAACATGTTTCTGCAAGTTTGGTCAACCCCATGTAAGTTATGGGGCAGTAACATCACACTTTTCAAAACGTGTTTTTCAGCCCGAAATAAACGCGTTTTTTCAGACAACTGAATCTCCTTGTAACAGCAAGGCTCAGAAGAGCCCACACACTCAGCCCTTAACCCCAGTGTACAGAAAGTGTCAAAACGTGTTTTTCAGCAGAAATAAACATGTTTCTGCAAGTTTGGTCAACCCCATGTAAGTTATGGGGCAGTAACATCACACTTTTCAAAACGTGTTTTTCAGCCCGAAATAAACGCGTTTTTTAAGACAACTGAATCTCCTTGTAACAGCAAGGCTCACAAGAGCCCACACACTCAGCCCTTAACCCCAGTGTACAGAAAGTGTCAAAACGTGTTTTTCAGCAGAAATAAACATGTTTCTGCAAGTTTGGTCAACCCCATGTAAGTTATGGGGCAGTAACATCACCTTTTCAAAACGTGTTTTTCAGCCCGAAATAAACGCGTTTTTTAAGACAACTGAATCTCCTTGTAACAGCAAGGCTCACAAGAGCCCACACACTCAGCCCTTAACCCCAGTGTACAGAAAGTGTCAAAACGTGTTTTTCAGCAGAAATAAACATGTTTCTGCAAGTTTGGTCAACCCCATGTAAGTTATGGGGCAGTAACATGACACTTTTCAAAACGTGTTTTTCAGCCCGAAATAAACGCGTTTTTTCAGGCAACTGAATCTACTTGTAACAGCAAGGCTCAGAAGTGCCCACACACTCAGCCCTTAACCCCAGTGTGCAGAAAGGGTAAAAACGTGTTTTTTAGCAGAAATAAACATGTTTCTGCAAGTTTGGTCAACCCCATGTAAGTTATGGGGCAGTAACATCACACTTTTCAAAACGTGTTTTTCAGCCCGAAATAAACGCGTTTTTTCAGACAACTGAATCTCCTTGTAACAGCAAGGCTCAGAAGAGCCCACACACTCAGCCCTTAACCCCAGTGTACAGAAAGTGTCAAAACGTGTTTTTCAGCAGAAATAAACATGTTTCTGCAAGTTTGGTCAACCCCATGTAAGTTATGGGGCAGTAACATCACACTTTTCAAAACGTGTTTTTCAGCCCGAAATAAACGCGTTTTTTCAGACAACTGAATCTCCTTGTAACAGCAAGGCTCAGAAGTGCCCACACACTCAGCCCTTAACCCCAGTGTGCAGAAAGGGTCAAAACGTGTTTTTTAGCAGAAATAAACATGTTTCTGCAAGTTTGGTCAACCCCATGTAAGTTATGGGGCAGTAACATCACACTTTTCAAAACATGTTTTTCAGCCCGAAATAAACGCGTTTTTTCAGACAACTGAATCTCCTTGTAACAGCAAGGCTCAGAAGAGCCCACACACTCAGCCTTTAACCCCAGTGTACAGAAAGTGTCAAAACGTGTTTTTCAGCAGAAATAAACATGTTTCTGCAAGTTTGGTCAACCCCATGTAAGTTATGGGGCAGTAACATCACACTTTTCAAAACGTGTTTTTCAGCCCGAAATAAACGCGTTTTTTCAGACAACTGAATCTCCTTGTAACAGCAAGGCTCAGAAGAGCCCACACACTCAGCCTTTAACCCCAGTGTACAGAAAGTGTCAAAACGTGTTTTTCAGCAGAAATAAACATGTTTCTGCAAGTTTGGTCAACCCCATGTAAGTTATGGGGCAGTAACATCACACTTTTCAAAACGTGTTTTTCAGCCCGAAATAAACGCGTTTTTTCAGACAACTGAATCTCCTTGTAACAGCAAGGCTCACAAGAGCCCACACACTCAGCCCTTAACCCCAGTGTACAGAAATTGTCAAAACGTGTTTTTCAGCAGAAATAAACATGTTTCTGCAAGTTTGGTCAACCCCATGTAAGTTATGGGGCAGTAACATGACACTTTTCAAAACGTGTTTTTCAGCCCGAAATAAACGCGTTTTTTCAGACAACTGAATCTCCTTGTAACAGCAAGGCTAAGAAGAGCCCACACACACAGCCCTTAACCCCAGTGTACAGAAAGTGTCAAAACGTGTTTTTCAGCAGAAACAAACATGTTTCTGCAAGTTTGGTCAACCCCATGTAAGTTATGGGGCAGTAACATCACACTTTTCAAAACGTGTTTTTCAGCCCGAAATAAACGCGTTTTTTCAGACAACTGAATCTCCTTGTAACAGCAAGGCTCAGAAGAGCCCACACACTCAGCCCTTAACCCCAGTGTACAGAAAGTGTCAAAACGTGTTTTTCAGCAGAAATAAACATGTTTCTGCAAGTTTGGTCAACCCCATGTAAGTTATGGGGCAGTAACATCACACTTTTCAAAACGTGTTTTTCAGCCCGAAATAAACGCGTTTTTTAAGACAACTGATTCTCCTTGTAACAGCAAGGCTCACAAGAGCCCACACACTCAGCCCTTAACCCCAGTGTACAGAAAGTGTCAAAACGTGTTTTTCAGCAGAAATAAACATGTTTCTGCAAGTTTGGTCAACCCCATGTAAGTTATGGGGCAGTAACATCACCTTTTCAAAACGTGTTTTTCAGCCCGAAATAAACGCGTTTTTTAAGACAACTGAATCTCCTTGTAACAGCAAGGCTCACAAGAGCCCACACACTCAGCCCTTAACCCCAGTGTACAGAAAGTGTCAAAACGTGTTTTTCAGCAGAAATAAACATGTTTCTGCAAGTTTGGTCAACCCCATGTAAGTTATGGGGCAGTAACATCACCTTTTCAAAACGTGTTTTTCAGCCCGAAATAAACGCGTTTTTTAAGACAACTGAATCTCCTTGTAACAGCAAGGCTCACAAGAGCCCACACACTCAGCCCTTAACCCCAGTGTACAGAAAGTGTCAAAACGTGTTTTTCAGCAGAAATAAACATGTTTCTGCAAGTTTGGTCAACCCCATGTAAGTTATGGGGCAGTAACATCACCTTTTCAAAACGTGTTTTTCAGCCCGAAATAAACGCGTTTTTTAAGACAACTGAATCTCCTTGTAACAGCAAGGCTCACAAGAGCCCACACACTCAGCCCTTAACCCCAGTGTACAGAAAGTGTCAAAACGTGTTTTTCAGCAGAAATAAACATGTTTCTGCAAGTTTGGTCAACCCCATGTAAGTTATGGGGCAGTAACATGACACTTTTCAAAACGTGTTTTTCAGCCCGAAATAAACGCGTTTTTTCAGGCAACTGAATCTACTTGTAACAGCAAGGCTCAGAAGTGCCCACACACTCAGCCCTTAACCCCAGTGTGCAGAAAGGGTAAAAACGTGTTTTTTAGCAGAAATAAACATGTTTCTGCAAGTTTGGTCAACCCCATGTAAGTTATGGGGCAGTAACATCACACTTTTCAAAACGTGTTTTTCAGCCCGAAATAAACGCGTTTTTTCAGACAACTGAATCTCCTTGTAACAGCAAGGCTCAGAAGAGCCCACACACTCAGCCCTTAACCCCAGTGTACAGAAAGTGTCAAAACGTGTTTTTCAGCAGAAATAAACATGTTTCTGCAAGTTTGGTCAACCCCATGTAAGTTATGGGCCAGAAACATCACACTTTTCAAAACGTGTTTTTCAGCCCGAAATAAACGCGTTTTTTCAGACAACTGAATCTCCTTGTAACAGCAAGGCTCACAAGAGCCCACACACTCAGCCCTTAACCCCAGTGTACAGAATTTGCAAAACGTGTTTTTCAGCAGAAATAAACATGTTTCTGCAAGTTTGGTCAACCCCATGTAAGTTATGGGGCAGTAACATCACACTTTTCAAAACGTGTTTTTCAGCCCGAAATAAACGCGTTTTTTCAGACAACTGAATCTCCTTGTAACAGCAAGGCTAAGAAGAGCCCACACACACAGCCCTTAACCCCAGTGTACAGAAAGTGTCAAAACGTGTTTTTCAGCAGAAATAAACATGTTTCTGCAAGTTTGGTCAACCCCATGTAAGTTATGGGGCAGTAACATCACACTTTTCAAAACGTGTTTTTCAGCCCGAAATAAACGCGTTTTTTCAGACAACTGAATCTCCTTGTAACAGCAAGGCTCAGAAGAGCCCACACACTCAGCCCTTAACCCCAGTGTACAGAAAGTGTCAAAACGTGTTTTTCAGCAGAAATAAACATGTTTCTGCAAGTTTGGTCAACCCCATGTAAGTTATGGGGCAGTAACATCACACTTTTCAAAACGTGTTTTTCAGCCCGAAATAAACGCGTTTTTTAAGACAACTGAATCTCCTTGTAACAGCAAGGCTCACAAGAGCCCACACACTCAGCCCTTAACCCCAGTGTACAGAAAGTGTCAAAACGTGTTTTTCAGCAGAAATAAACATGTTTCTGCAAGTTTGGTCAACCCCATGTAAGTTATGGGGCAGTAACATCACCTTTTCAAAACGTGTTTTTCAGCCCGAAATAAACGCGTTTTTTAAGACAACTGAATCTCCTTGTAACAGCAAGGCTCACAAGAGCCCACACACTCAGCCCTTAACCCCAGTGTACAGAAAGTGTCAAAACGTGTTTTTCAGCAGAAATAAACATGTTTCTGCAAGTTTGGTCAACCCCATGTAAGTTATGGGGCAGTAACATGACACTTTTCAAAACGTGTTTTTCAGCCCGAAATAAACGCGTTTTTTCAGGCAACTGAATCTACTTGTAACAGCAAGGCTCAGAAGTGCCCACACACTCAGCCCTTAACCCCAGTGTGCAGAAAGGGTAAAAACGTGTTTTTTAGCAGAAATAAACATGTTTCTGCAAGTTTGGTCAACCCCATGTAAGTTATGGGGCAGTAACATCACACTTTTCAAAACGTGTTTTTCAGCCCGAAATAAACGCGTTTTTTCAGACAACTGAATCTCCTTGTAACAGCAAGGCTCAGAAGAGCCCACACACTCAGCCCTTAACCCCAGTGTACAGAAAGTGTCAAAACGTGTTTTTCAGCAGAAATAAACATGTTTCTGCAAGTTTGGTCAACCCCATGTAAGTTATGGGGCAGTAACATGACACTTTTCAAAACGTGTTTTTCAGCCCGAAATAAACGCGTTTTTTCAGGCAACTGAATCTACTTGTAACAGCAAGGCTCAGAAGTGCCCACACACTCAGCCCTTAACCCCAGTGTGCAGAAAGGGTAAAAACGTGTTTTTTAGCAGAAATAAACATGTTTCTGCAAGTTTGGTCAACCCCATGTAAGTTATGGGGCAGTAACATCACACTTTTCAAAACGTGTTTTTCAGCCCGAAATAAACGCGTTTTTTCAGACAACTGAATCTCCTTGTAACAGCAAGGCTCAGAAGAGCCCACACACTCAGCCCTTAACCCCAGTGTACAGAAAGTGTCAAAACGTGTTTTTCAGCAGAAATAAACATGTTTCTGCAAGTTTGGTCAACCCCATGTAAGTTATGGGGCAGTAACATCACACTTTTCAAAACGTGTTTTTCAGCCCGAAATAAACGCGTTTTTTCAGACAACTGAATCTCCTTGTAACAGCAAGGCTCAGAAGTGCCCACACACTCAGCCCTTAACCCCAGTGTGCAGAAAGGGTCAAAACGTGTTTTTTAGCAGAAATAAACATGTTTCTGCAAGTTTGGTCAACCCCATGTAAGTTATGGGGCAGTAACATCACACTTTTCAAAACATGTTTTTCAGCCCGAAATAAACGCGTTTTTTCAGACAACTGAATCTCCTTGTAACAGCAAGGCTCAGAAGAGCCCACACACTCAGCCTTTAACCCCAGTGTACAGAAAGTGTCAAAACGTGTTTTTCAGCAGAAATAAACATGTTTCTGCAAGTTTGGTCAACCCCATGTAAGTTATGGGGCAGTAACATCACACTTTTCAAAACGTGTTTTTCAGCCCGAAATAAACGCGTTTTTTCAGACAACTGAATCTCCTTGTAACAGCAAGGCTCAGAAGAGCCCACACACTCAGCCTTTAACCCCAGTGTACAGAAAGTGTCAAAACGTGTTTTTCAGCAGAAATAAACATGTTTCTGCAAGTTTGGTCAACCCCATGTAAGTTATGGGGCAGTAACATCACACTTTTCAAAACGTGTTTTTCAGCCCGAAATAAACGCGTTTTTTCAGACAACTGAATCTCCTTGTAACAGCAAGGCTCACAAGAGCCCACACACTCAGCCCTTAACCCCAGTGTACAGAAATTGTCAAAACGTGTTTTTCAGCAGAAATAAACATGTTTCTGCAAGTTTGGTCAACCCCATGTAAGTTATGGGGCAGTAACATGACACTTTTCAAAACGTGTTTTTCAGCCCGAAATAAACGCGTTTTTTCAGACAACTGAATCTCCTTGTAACAGCAAGGCTAAGAAGAGCCCACACACACAGCCCTTAACCCCAGTGTACAGAAAGTGTCAAAACGTGTTTTTCAGCAGAAACAAACATGTTTCTGCAAGTTTGGTCAACCCCATGTAAGTTATGGGGCAGTAACATCACACTTTTCAAAACGTGTTTTTCAGCCCGAAATAAACGCGTTTTTTCAGACAACTGAATCTCCTTGTAAGAGCAAGGCTCAGAAGAGCCCACACACTCAGCCCTTAACCCCAGTGTACAGAAAGTGTCAAAACGTGTTTTTCAGCAGAAATAAACATGTTTCTGCAAGTTTGGTCAACCCCATGTAAGTTATGGGGCAGTAACATCACACTTTTCAAAACGTGTTTTTCAGCCCGAAATAAACGCGTTTTTTAAGACAACTGATTCTCCTTGTAACAGCAAGGCTCACAAGAGCCCACACACTCAGCCCTTAACCCCAGTGTACAGAAAGTGTCAAAACGTGTTTTTCAGCAGAAATAAACATGTTTCTGCAAGTTTGGTCAACCCCATGTAAGTTATGGGGCAGTAACATCACCTTTTCAAAACGTGTTTTTCAGCCCGAAATAAACGCGTTTTTTAAGACAACTGAATCTCCTTGTAACAGCAAGGCTCACAAGAGCCCACACACTCAGCCCTTAACCCCAGTGTACAGAAAGTGTCAAAACGTGTTTTTCAGCAGAAATAAACATGTTTCTGCAAGTTTGGTCAACCCCATGTAAGTTATGGGGCAGTAACATCACCTTTTCAAAACGTGTTTTTCAGCCCGAAATAAACGCGTTTTTTAAGACAACTGAATCTCCTTGTAACAGCAAGGCTCACAAGAGCCCACACACTCAGCCCTTAACCCCAGTGTACAGAAAGTGTCAAAACGTGTTTTTCAGCAGAAATAAACATGTTTCTGCAAGTTTGGTCAACCCCATGTAAGTTATGGGGCAGTAACATGACACTTTTCAAAACGTGTTTTTCAGCCCGAAATAAACGCGTTTTTTCAGGCAACTGAATCTACTTGTAACAGCAAGGCTCAGAAGTGCCCACACACTCAGCCCTTAACCCCAGTGTGCAGAAAGGGTAAAAACGTGTTTTTTAGCAGAAATAAACATGTTTCTGCAAGTTTGGTCAACCCCATGTAAGTTATGGGGCAGTAACATCACACTTTTCAAAACGTGTTTTTCAGCCCGAAATAAACGCGTTTTTTCAGACAACTGAATCTCCTTGTAACAGCAAGGCTCAGAAGAGCCCACACACTCAGCCCTTAACCCCAGTGTACAGAAAGTGTCAAAACGTGTTTTTCAGCAGAAATAAACATGTTTCTGCAAGTTTGGTCAACCCCATGTAAGTTATGGGCCAGAAACATCACACTTTTCAAAACGTGTTTTTCAGCCCGAAATAAACGCGTTTTTTAAGACAACTGAATCTCCTTGTAACAGCAAGGCTCACAAGAGCCCACACACTCAGCCCTTAACCCCAGTGTACAGAAAGTGTCAAAACGTGTTTTTCAGCAGAAATAAACATGTTTCTGCAAGTTTGGTCAACCCCATGTAAGTTATGGGGCAGTAACATCACCTTTTCAAAACGTGTTTTTCAGCCCGAAATAAACGCGTTTTTTAAGACAACTGAATCTCCTTGTAACAGCAAGGCTCAGAAGAGCCCACACACTCAGCCCTTAACCCCAGTGTACAGAAAGTGTCAAAACGTGTTTTTCAGCAGAAATAAACATGTTTCTGCAAGTTTGGTCAACCCCATGTAAGTTATGGGGCAGTAACATCACACTTTTCAAAACGTGTTTTTCAGCCCGAAATAAACGCGTTTTTTAACACAACTGAATCTCCTTGTAACAGCAAGGCTCACAAGAGCCCACACACTCAGCCCTTAACCCCAGTGTACAGAAATTGTCAAAACGTGTTTTTCAGCAGAAATAAACATGTTTCTGCAAGTTTGGTCAACCCCATGTAAGTTATGGGGCAGTAACATGACACTTTTCAAAACGTGTTTTTCAGCCCGAAATAAACGCGTTTTTTCAGACAACTGAATCTCCTTGTAACAGCAAGGCTAAGAAGAGCCCACACACACAGCCCTTAACCCCAGTGTACAGAAAGTGTCAAAACGTGTTTTTCAGCAGAAACAAACATGTTTCTGCAAGTTTGGTCAACCCCATGTAAGTTATGGGGCAGTAACATCACACTTTTCAAAACGTGTTTTTCAGCCCGAAATAAACGCGTTTTTTCAGACAACTGAATCTCCTTGTAAGAGCAAGGCTCAGAAGAGCCCACACACTCAGCCCTTAACCCCAGTGTACAGAAAGTGTCAAAACGTGTTTTTCAGCAGAAATAAACATGTTTCTGCAAGTTTGGTCAACCCCATGTAAGTTATGGGGCAGTAACATCACACTTTTCAAAACGTGTTTTTCAGCCCGAAATAAACGCGTTTTTTAAGACAACTGATTCTCCTTGTAACAGCAAGGCTCACAAGAGCCCACACACTCAGCCCTTAACCCCAGTGTACAGAAAGTGTCAAAACGTGTTTTTCAGCAGAAATAAACATGTTTCTGCAAGTTTGGTCAACCCCATGTAAGTTATGGGGCAGTAACATCACCTTTTCAAAACGTGTTTTTCAGCCCGAAATAAACGCGTTTTTTAAGACAACTGAATCTCCTTGTAACAGCAAGGCTCACAAGAGCCCACACACTCAGCCCTTAACCCCAGTGTACAGAAAGTGTCAAAACGTGTTTTTCAGCAGAAATAAACATGTTTCTGCAAGTTTGGTCAACCCCATGTAAGTTATGGGGCAGTAACATCACCTTTTCAAAACGTGTTTTTCAGCCCGAAATAAACGCGTTTTTTAAGACAACTGAATCTCCTTGTAACAGCAAGGCTCACAAGAGCCCACACACTCAGCCCTTAACCCCAGTGTACAGAAAGTGTCAAAACGTGTTTTTCAGCAGAAATAAACATGTTTCTGCAAGTTTGGTCAACCCCATGTAAGTTATGGGGCAGTAACATGACACTTTTCAAAACGTGTTTTTCAGCCCGAAATAAACGCGTTTTTTCAGGCAACTGAATCTACTTGTAACAGCAAGGCTCAGAAGTGCCCACACACTCAGCCCTTAACCCCAGTGTGCAGAAAGGGTAAAAACGTGTTTTTTAGCAGAAATAAACATGTTTCTGCAAGTTTGGTCAACCCCATGTAAGTTATGGGGCAGTAACATCACACTTTTCAAAACGTGTTTTTCAGCCCGAAATAAACGCGTTTTTTCAGACAACTGAATCTCCTTGTAACAGCAAGGCTCAGAAGAGCCCACACACTCAGCCCTTAACCCCAGTGTACAGAAAGTGTCAAAACGTGTTTTTCAGCAGAAATAAACATGTTTCTGCAAGTTTGGTCAACCCCATGTAAGTTATGGGCCAGAAACATCACACTTTTCAAAACGTGTTTTTCAGCCCGAAATAAACGCGTTTTTTAAGACAACTGAATCTCCTTGTAACAGCAAGGCTCACAAGAGCCCACACACTCAGCCCTTAACCCCAGTGTACAGAAAGTGTCAAAACGTGTTTTTCAGCAGAAATAAACATGTTTCTGCAAGTTTGGTCAACCCCATGTAAGTTATGGGGCAGTAACATCACCTTTTCAAAACGTGTTTTTCAGCCCGAAATAAACGCGTTTTTTAAGACAACTGAATCTCCTTGTAACAGCAAGGCTCAGAAGAGCCCACACACTCAGCCCTTAACCCCAGTGTACAGAAAGTGTCAAAACGTGTTTTTCAGCAGAAATAAACATGTTTCTGCAAGTTTGGTCAACCCCATGTAAGTTATGGGGCAGTAACATCACACTTTTCAAAACGTGTTTTTCAGCCCGAAATAAACGCGTTTTTTAACACAACTGAATCTCCTTGTAACAGCAAGGCTCACAAGAGCCCACACACTCAGCCCTTAACCCCAGTGTACAGAAAGTGTCAAAACGTGTTTTTCAGCAGAAATAAACATGTTTCTGCAAGTTTGGTCAACCCCATGTAAGTTATGGGGCAGTAACATCACACTTTTCAAAACGTGTTTTTCAGCCCGAAATAAACGCGTTTTTTCAGACAACTGAATCTCCTTGTAACAGCAAGGCTCAGAAGTGCCCACACACTCAGCCCTTAACCCCAGTGTGCAGAAAGGGTCAAAACGTGTTTTTTAGCAGAAATAAACATGTTTCTGCAAGTTTGGTCAACCCCATGTAAGTTATGGGGCAGTAACATCACACTTTTCAAAACATGTTTTTCAGCCCGAAATAAACGCGTTTTTTCAGACAACTGAATCTCCTTGTAACAGCAAGGCTCAGAAGAGCCCACACACTCAGCCTTTAACCCCAGTGTACAGAAAGTGTCAAAACGTGTTTTTCAGCAGAAATAAACATGTTTCTGCAAGTTTGGTCAACCCCATGTAAGTTATGGGGCAGTAACATCACACTTTTCAAAACGTGTTTTTCAGCCCGAAATAAACGCGTTTTTTCAGACAACTGAATCTCCTTGTAACAGCAAGGCTCAGAAGAGCCCACACACTCAGCCTTTAACCCCAGTGTACAGAAAGTGTCAAAACGTGTTTTTCAGCAGAAATAAACATGTTTCTGCAAGTTTGGTCAACCCCATGTAAGTTATGGGGCAGTAACATCACACTTTTCAAAACGTGTTTTTCAGCCCGAAATAAACGCGTTTTTTCAGACAACTGAATCTCCTTGTAACAGCAAGGCTCACAAGAGCCCACACACTCAGCCCTTAACCCCAGTGTACAGAAATTGTCAAAACGTGTTTTTCAGCAGAAATAAACATGTTTCTGCAAGTTTGGTCAACCCCATGTAAGTTATGGGGCAGTAACATCACACTTTTCAAAACGTGTTTTTCAGCCCGAAATAAACGCGTTTTTTCAGACAACTGAATCTCCTTGTAACAGCAAGGCTAAGAAGAGCCCACACACACAGCCCTTAACCCCAGTGTACAGAAAGTGTCAAAACGTGTTTTTCAGCAGAAATAAACATGTTTCTGCAAGTTTGGTCAACCCCATGTAAGTTATGGGGCAGTAACATCACACTTTTCAAAACGTGTTTTTCAGCCCGAAATAAACGCGTTTTTTCAGACAACTGAATCTCCTTGTAACAGCAAGGCTAAGAAGAGCCCACACACACAGCCCTTAACCCCAGTGTACAGAAAGTGTCAAAACGTGTTTTTCAGCAGAAATAAACATGTTTCTGCAAGTTTGGTCAACCCCATGTAAGTTATGGGGCAGTAACATGACACTTTTCAAAACGTGTTTTTTAGCCCGAAATAAACGCGTTTTTTCAGTCAACTGAATCTCCTTGTAACAGCAAGGCTAAGAAGAGCCCACACACTCAGCCCTTAACCCCAGTGTACAGAAAGTTTCAAAACGTGTTTTTCAGCAGAAATAAACATGTTTCTGCAAGTTTGGTCAACCCCATGTAAGTTATGGGGCAGTAACATCACACTTTTCAAAACGTGTTTTTCAGCCCGAAATAAACGCGTTTTTTCAGACAACTGAATCTCCTTGTAACAGCAAGGCTCAGAAGAGCCCACACACTCAGCCCTTAACCCCAGTGTACAGAAAGTGTCAAAACGTGTTTTTCAGCAGAAATAAACATGTTTCTGCAAGTTTGGTCAACCCCATGTAAGTTATGGGGCAGTAACATCACACTTTTCAAAACGTGTTTTTCAGCCCGAAATAAACGCGTTTTTAAGACAACTGAATCTCCTTGTAACAGCAAGGCTCACAAGAGCCCACACACTCAGCCCTTAACCCCAGTGTACAGAAAGTGTCAAAACGTGTTTTTCAGCAGAAATAAACATGTTTCTGCAAGTTTGGTCAACCCCATGTAAGTTATGGGGCAGTAACATCACCTTTTCAAAACGTGTTTTTCAGCCCGAAATAAACGCGTTTTTAAGACAACTGAATCTCCTTGTAACAGCAAGGCTCACAAGAGCCCACACACTCAGCCCTTAACCCCAGTGTACAGAAAGTGTCAAAACGTGTTTTTCAGCAGAAATAAACATGTTTCTGCAAGTTTGGTCAACCCCATGTAAGTTATGGGGCAGTAACATCACCTTTTCAAAACGTGTTTTTCAGCCCGAAATAAACGCGTTTTTTAAGACAACTGAATCTCCTTGTAACAGCAAGGCTCACAAGAGCCCACACACTCAGCCCTTAACCCCAGTGTACAGAAAGTGTCAAAACGTGTTTTTCAGCAGAAATAAACATGTTTCTGCAAGTTTGGTCAACCCCATGTAAGTTATGGGGCAGTAACATCACACTTTTCAAAACGTGTTTTTCAGCCCGAAATAAACGCGTTTTTAAGACAACTGAATCTCCTTGTAACAGCAAGGCTCACAAGAGCCCACACACTCAGCCCTTAACCCCAGTGTACAGAAAGTGTCAAAACGTGTTTTTCAGCAGAAATAAACATGTTTCTGCAAGTTTGGTCAACCCCATGTAAGTTATGGGGCAGTAACATCACCTTTTCAAAACGTGTTTTTCAGCCCGAAATAAACGCGTTTTTTAAGACAACTGAATCTCCTTGTAACAGCAAGGCTCACAAGAGCCCACACACTCAGCCCTTAACCCCAGTGTACAGAAAGTGTCAAAACGTGTTTTTCAGCAGAAATAAACATGTTTCTGCAAGTTTGGTCAACCCCATGTAAGTTATGGGGCAGTAACATCACCTTTTCAAAACGTGTTTTTCAGCCCGAAATAAACGCGTTTTTTAAGACAACTGAATCTCCTTGTAACAGCAAGGCTCACAAGAGCCCACACACTCAGCCCTTAACCCCAGTGTACAGGAAAGTGTCAAAACGTGTTTTTCAGCAGAAATAAACATGTTTCTGCAAGTTTGGTCAACCCATGTAAGTTATGGGGCAGTAACATGACACTTTTCAAAACGTGTTTTTCAGCCCGAAATAAACGCGTTTTTCAGGCAACTGAATCTACTTGTAACAGCAAGGCTCAGAAGTGCCCACACACTCAGCCCTTAACCCCAGTGTGCAGAAAGGGTAAAAACGTGTTTTTCAGCAGAAATAAACATGTTTCTGCAAGTTTGGTCAACCCCATGTAAGTTATGGGGCAGTAACATCACACTTTTCAAAACGTGTTTTTCAGCCCGAAATAAACGCGTTTTTTCAGACAACTGAATCTCCTTGTAACAGCAAGGCTCAGAAGAGCCCACACACTCAGCCCTTAACCCCAGTGTACAGAAAGTGTCAAAACGTGTTTTTCAGCAGAAATAAACATGTTTCTGCAAGTTTGGTCAACCCCCATGTAAGTTATGGGGCAGTAACATCACACTTTTCAAAACGTGTTTTTCAGCCCGAAATAAACGCGTTTTTTCAGACAACTGAATCTCCTTGTAACAGCAAGGCTCAGAAGAGCCCACACACTCAGCCCTTAACCCAGTGTACAGAAAGTGTCAAAACGTGTTTTCAGCAGAAATAAACATGTTTCTGCAAGTTTGGTCAACCCCATGTAAGTTATGGGGCAGTAACATCACACTTTTCAAACGTGTTTTTCAGCCCGAAATAAACGCGTTTTTAAGACAACTGAATCTCCTTGTAACAGCAAGGCTCACAAGAGCCCACACACTCAGCCCTTAACCCCAGTGTACAGAAAGTGTCAAAACGTGTTTTTCAGCAGAAATAAACATGTTTCTGCAAGTTTGGTCAACCCCATGTAAGTTATGGGGCAGTAACATCACCTTTTCAAAACGTGTTTTTCAGCCCGAAATAAACGCGTTTTTTAAGACAACTGAATCTCCTTGTAACAGCAAGGCTCACAAGAGCCCACACACTCAGCCCTTAACCCCAGTGTACAGAAAGTGTCAAACGTGTTTTCAGCAGAAATAACATGTTTCTGCAAGTTTGGTCAACCCCATGTAAGTTATGGGGCAGTAACATGACACTTTTCAAAACGTGTTTTTCAGCCCGAAATAAACGCGTTTTTTCAGGCAACTGAATCTACTTGTAACAGCAAGGCTCAGAAGTGCCCACACACTCAGCCCTTAACCCCAGTGTGCAGAAAGGGTAAAAACGTGTTTTTTAGCAGAAATAAACATGTTTCTGCAAGTTTGGTCAACCCCATGTAAGTTATGGGGCAGTAACATCACACTTTTCAAAACGTGTTTTTCAGCCCGAAATAAACGCGTTTTTCAGACAACTGAATCTCCTTGTAACAGCAAGGCTCAGAAGAGCCCACACACTCAGCCCTTAACCCCAGTGTACAGAAAGTGTCAAAACGTGTTTTTCAGCAGAAATAAACATGTTTCTGCAAGTTTGGTCAACCCCATGTAAGTTATGGGGCAGTAACATGACACTTTTCAAAACGTGTTTTTAGCCCGAAATAAACGCGTTTTTCAGTCAACTGAATCTCCTTGTAACAGCAAGGCTAAGAAGAGCCCACACACTCAGCCCTTAACCCCAGTGTACAGAAAGTGTCAAAACGTGTTTTTCAGCAGAAATAAACATGTTTCTGCAAGTTTGGTCAACCCCATGTAAGTTATGGGGCAGTAACATCACACTTTTCAAAACGTGTTTTTCAGCCCGAAATAAACGCGTTTTTTCAGACAACTGAATCTCCTTGTAACAGCAAGGCTCAGAAGAGCCCACACACTCAGCCCTTAACCCCAGTGTACAGAAAGTGTCAAAACGTGTTTTTCAGCAGAAATAAACATGTTTCTGCAAGTTTGGTCAACCCCATGTAAGTTATGGGGCAGTAACATCACACTTTTCAAAACGTGTTTTTCAGCCCGAAATAAACGCATTTTTTCAGACAACTGAATCTCCTTGTAACAGCAAGGCTCAGAAGTGCCCACACTTAGGCCCTTAATGCAGAAAGGGTCAAAACGTGTTTTTTAGCAGAAATAAACATGTTTCTGCAAGTTTGGTCAACCCCATGTAAGTTATGGGGCAGTAACATCACACTTTTCAAAACATGTTTTTCAGCCCGAAATAAACGCGTTTTTTCAGACAACTGAATCTCCTTGTAACAGCAAGGCTCAGAAGAGCCCACACACTCAGCCCTTAACCCCAGTGTACAGAAAGTGTCAAAACGTGTTTTTCAGCAGAAATAAACATGTTTCTGCAAGTTTGGTCAACCCCATGTAAGTTATGGGGCAGTAACATCACACTTTTCAAAACGTGTTTTTCAGCCCGAAATAAACGCGTTTTTTAAGACAACTGAATCTCCTTGTAACAGCAAGGCTCACAAGAGCCCACACACTCAGCCCTTAACCCCAGTGTACAGAAAGTGTCAAAACGTGTTTTTCAGCAGAAATAAACATGTTTCTGCAAGTTTGGTCAACCCCATGTAAGTTATGGGGCAGTAACATGACACTTTTCAAAACGTGTTTTTCAGCCCGAAATAAACGCGTTTTTTCAGGCAACTGAATCTACTTGTAACAGCAAGGCTCAGAAGTGCCCACACACTCAGCCCTTAACCCCAGTGTGCAGAAAGGGTAAAAACGTGTTTTTTAGCAGAAATAAACATGTTTCTGCAAGTTTGGTCAACCCCATGTAAGTTATGGGGCAGTAACATCACACTTTTCAAAACGTGTTTTTCAGCCCGAAATAAACGCGTTTTTTCAGACAACTGAATCTCCTTGTAACAGCAAGGCTCAGAAGAGCCCACACACTCAGCCCTTAACCCCAGTGTACAGAAAGTGTCAAAACGTGTTTTTCAGCAGAAATAAACATGTTTCTGCAAGTTTGGTCAACCCCATGTAAGTTATGGGCCAGAAACATCACACTTTTCAAAACGTGTTTTTCAGCCCGAAATAAACGCGTTTTTTCAGACAACTGAATCTCCTTGTAACAGCAAGGCTAAGAAGAGCCCACACACTCAGCCCTTAACCCCAGTGTACAGAAAGTGTCAAAACGTGTTTTTCAGCAGAAATAAACATGTTTCTGCAAGTTTGGTCAACCCCATGTAAGTTATGGGGCAGTAACATCACACTTTTCAAAACGTGTTTTTCAGCCCGAAATAAACGCGTTTTTTCAGACAACTGAATCTCCTTGTAACAGCAAGGCTCAGAAGAGCCCACACACTCAGCCCTTAACCCCAGTGTACAGAAAGTGTCAAAACGTGTTTTTCAGCAGAAATAAACATGTTTCTGCAAGTTTGGTCAACCCCATGTAAGTTATGGGGCAGTAACATCACACTTTTCAAAACGTGTTTTTCAGCCCGAAATAAACGCGTTTTTTCAGACAACTGAATCTCCTTGTAACAGCAAGGCTCAGAAGAGCCCACACACTCAGCCCTTAACCCCAGTGTACAGAAAGTGTCAAAACGTGTTTTTCAGCAGAAATAAACATGTTTCTGCAAGTTTGGTCAACCCCATGTAAGTTATGGGGCAGTAACATCACACTTTTCAAAACGTGTTTTTCAGCCCGAAATAAACGCGTTTTTTCAGACAACTGAATCTCCTTGTAACAGCAAGGCTCAGAAGTGCCCACACACTCAGCCCTTAACCCCAGTGTGCAGAAAGGGTCAAAACGTGTTTTTTAGCAGAAATAAACATGTTTCTGCAAGTTTGGTCAACCCCATGTAAGTTATGGGGCAGTAACATCACACTTTTCAAAACATGTTTTTCAGCCCGAAATAAACGCGTTTTTTCAGACAACTGAATCTCCTTGTAACAGCAAGGCTCAGAAGAGCCCACACACTCAGCCTTTAACCCCAGTGTACAGAAAGTGTCAAAACGTGTTTTTCAGCAGAAATAAACATGTTTCTGCAAGTTTGGTCAACCCCATGTAAGTTATGGGGCAGTAACATCACACTTTTCAAAACGTGTTTTCAGCCCGAAATAAACGCGTTTTTTCAGACAACTGAATCTCCTTGTAACAGCAAGGCTCAGAAGAGCCCACACACTCAGCCTTTAACCCCAGTGTACAGAAAGTGTCAAAACGTGTTTTTCAGCAGAAATAAACATGTTTCTGCAAGTTTGGTCAACCCCATGTAAGTTATGGGGCAGTAACATCACACTTTTCAAAACGTGTTTTTCAGCCCGAAATAAACGCGTTTTTTCAGACAACTGAATCTCCTTGTAACAGCAAGGCTAAGAAGAGCCCACACACTCAGCCCTTAACCCCAGTGTACAGAAAGTGTCAAAACGTGTTTTTCAGCAGAAATAAACATGTTTCTGCAAGTTTGGTCAACCCCATGTAAGTTATGGGGCAGTAACATCACACTTTTCAAAACGTGTTTTTCAGCCCGAAATAAACGCGTTTTTTCAGACAACTGAATCTCCTTGTAACAGCAAGGCTCAGAAGAGCCCACACACTCAGCCCTTAACCCCAGTGTACAGAAAGTGTCAAAACGTGTTTTTCAGCAGAAATAAACATGTTTCTGCAAGTTTGGTCAACCCCATGTAAGTTATGGGGCAGTAACATCACACTTTTCAAAACGTGTTTTTCAGCCCGAAATAAATGCGTTTTTTCAGACAACTGAATCTCCTTGTAACAGCAAGGCTCAGAAGAGCCCACACACTCAGCCCTTAACCCCAGTGTACAGAAAGTGTCAAAACGTGTTTTTCAGCAGAAATAAACATGTTTCTGCAAGTTTGGTCAACCCCATGTAAGTTATGGGGCAGTAACATCACACTTTTCAAAACGTGTTTTTCAGCCCGAAATAAACGCGTTTTTTAAGACAACTGAATCTCCTTGTAACAGCAAGGCTCACAAGAGCCCACACACTCAGCCCTTAACCCCAGTGTACAGAAAGTGTCAAAACGTGTTTTTCAGCAGAAATAAACATGTTTCTGCAAGTTTGGTCAACCCCATGTAAGTTATGGGGCAGTAACATCACCTTTTCAAAACGTGTTTTTCAGCCCGAAATAAACGCGTTTTTTAAGACAACTGAATCTCCTTGTAACAGCAAGGCTCACAAGAGCCCACACACTCAGCCCTTAACCCCAGTGTACAGAAAGTGTCAAAACGTGTTTTTCAGCAGAAATAAACATGTTTCTGCAAGTTTGGTCAACCCCATGTAAGTTATGGGGCAGTAACATGACACTTTTCAAAACGTGTTTTTCAGCCCGAAATAAACGCGTTTTTTCAGGCAACTGAATCTACTTGTAACAGCAAGGCTCAGAAGTGCCCACACACTCAGCCCTTAACCCCAGTGTGCAGAAAGGGTAAAAACGTGTTTTTTAGCAGAAATAAACATGTTTCTGCAAGTTTGGTCAACCCCATGTAAGTTATGGGGCAGTAACATCACACTTTTCAAAACGTGTTTTTCAGCCCGAAATAAACGCGTTTTTTCAGACAACTGAATCTCCTTGTAACAGCAAGGCTCAGAAGAGCCCACACACTCAGCCCTTAACCCCAGTGTACAGAAAGTGTCAAAACGTGTTTTTCAGCAGAAATAAACATGTTTCTGCAAGTTTGGTCAACCCCATGTAAGTTATGGGGCAGTAACATGACACTTTTCAAAACGTGTTTTTTAGCCCGAAATAAACGCGTTTTTTCAGTCAACTGAATCTCCTTGTAACAGCAAGGCTAAGAAGAGCCCACACACTCAGCCCTTAACCCCAGTGTACAGAAAGTGTCAAAACGTGTTTTTCAGCAGAAATAAACATGTTTCTGCAAGTTTGGTCAACCCCATGTAAGTTATGGGGCAGTAACATCACACTTTTCAAAACGTGTTTTTCAGCCCGAAATAAACGCGTTTTTTCAGACAACTGAATCTCCTTGTAACAGCAAGGCTCAGAAGAGCCCACACACTCAGCCCTTAACCCCAGTGTACAGAAAGTGTCAAAACGTGTTTTTCAGCAGAAATAAACATGTTTCTGCAAGTTTGGTCAACCCCATGTAAGTTATGGGGCAGTAACATCACACTTTTCAAAACGTGTTTTTCAGCCCGAAATAAACGCGTTTTTTCAGACAACTGAATCTCCTTGTAACAGCAAGGCTCAGAAGTGCCCACACACTCAGCCCTTAACCCCAGTGTGCAGAAAGGGTCAAAACGTGTTTTTTAGCAGAAATAAACATGTTTCTGCAAGTTTGGTCAACCCCATGTAAGTTATGGGGCAGTAACATCACACTTTTCAAAACATGTTTTTCAGCCCGAAATAAACGCGTTTTTTCAGACAACTGAATCTCCTTGTAACAGCAAGGCTCAGAAGAGCCCACACACTCAGCCCTTAACCCCAGTGTACAGAAAGTGTCAAAACGTGTTTTTCAGCAGAAATAAACATGTTTCTGCAAGTTTGGTCAACCCCATGTAAGTTATGGGGCAGTAACATCACACTTTTCAAAACGTGTTTTTCAGCCCGAAATAAACGCGTTTTTTAAGACAACTGAATCTCCTTGTAACAGCAAGGCTCACAAGAGCCCACACACTCAGCCCTTAACCCCAGTGTACAGAAAGTGTCAAAACGTGTTTTTCAGCAGAAATAAACATGTTTCTGCAAGTTTGGTCAACCCCATGTAAGTTATGGGGCAGTAACATCACCTTTTCAAAACGTGTTTTTCAGCCCGAAATAAACGCGTTTTTTAAGACAACTGAATCTCCTTGTAACAGCAAGGCTCACAAGAGCCCACACACTCAGCCCTTAACCCCAGTGTACAGAAAGTGTCAAAACGTGTTTTTCAGCAGAAATAAACATGTTTCTGCAAGTTTGGTCAACCCCATGTAAGTTATGGGGCAGTAACATGACACTTTTCAAAACGTGTTTTTCAGCCCGAAATAAACGCGTTTTTTCAGGCAACTGAATCTACTTGTAACAGCAAGGCTCAGAAGTGCCCACACACTCAGCCCTTAACCCCAGTGTGCAGAAAGGGTAAAAACGTGTTTTTTAGCAGAAATAAACATGTTTCTGCAAGTTTGGTCAACCCCATGTAAGTTATGGGGCAGTAACATCACACTTTTCAAAACGTGTTTTTCAGCCCGAAATAAACGCGTTTTTTCAGACAACTGAATCTCCTTGTAACAGCAAGGCTCAGAAGAGCCCACACACTCAGCCCTTAACCCCAGTGTACAGAAAGTGTCAAAACGTGTTTTTCAGCAGAAATAAACATGTTTCTGCAAGTTTGGTCAACCCCATGTAAGTTATGGGCCAGAAACATCACACTTTTCAAAACGTGTTTTTCAGCCCGAAATAAACGCGTTTTTTCAGACAACTGAATCTCCTTGTAACAGCAAGGCTAAGAAGAGCCCACACACTCAGCCCTTAACCCCAGTGTACAGAAAGTGTCAAAACGTGTTTTTCAGCAGAAATAAACATGTTTCTGCAAGTTTGGTCAACCCCATGTAAGTTATGGGGCAGTAACATCACACTTTTCAAAACGTGTTTTTCAGCCCGAAATAAACGCGTTTTTTCAGACAACTGAATCTCCTTGTAACAGCAAGGCTCAGAAGAGCCCACACACTCAGCCCTTAACCCCAGTGTACAGAAAGTGTCAAAACGTGTTTTTCAGCAGAAATAAACATGTTTCTGCAAGTTTGGTCAACCCCATGTAAGTTATGGGGCAGTAACATCACACTTTTCAAAACGTGTTTTTCAGCCCGAAATAAACGCGTTTTTTCAGACAACTGAATCTCCTTGTAACAGCAAGGCTCAGAAGAGCCCACACACTCAGCCCTTAACCCCAGTGTACAGAAAGTGTCAAAACGTGTTTTTCAGCAGAAATAAACATGTTTCTGCAAGTTTGGTCAACCCCATGTAAGTTATGGGGCAGTAACATCACACTTTTCAAAACGTGTTTTTCAGCCCGAAATAAACGCGTTTTTTAAGACAACTGAATCTCCTTGTAACAGCAAGGCTCACAAGAGCCCACACACTCAGCCCTTAACCCCAGTGTACAGAAAGTGTCAAAACGTGTTTTTCAGCAGAAATAAACATGTTTCTGCAAGTTTGGTCAACCCCATGTAAGTTATGGGGCAGTAACATCACCTTTTCAAAACGTGTTTTTCAGCCCGAAATAAACGCGTTTTTTAAGACAACTGAATCTCCTTGTAACAGCAAGGCTCACAAGAGCCCACACACTCAGCCCTTAACCCCAGTGTACAGAAAGTGTCAAAACGTGTTTTTCAGCAGAAATAAACATGTTTCTGCAAGTTTGGTCAACCCCATGTAAGTTATGGGGCAGTAACATGACACTTTTCAAAACGTGTTTTTCAGCCCGAAATAAACGCGTTTTTTCAGGCAACTGAATCTACTTGTAACAGCAAGGCTCAGAAGTGCCCACACACTCAGCCCTTAACCCCAGTGTGCAGAAAGGGTAAAAACGTGTTTTTTAGCAGAAATAAACATGTTTCTGCAAGTTTGGTCAACCCCATGTAAGTTATGGGGCAGTAACATCACACTTTTCAAAACGTGTTTTTCAGCCCGAAATAAACGCGTTTTTTCAGACAACTGAATCTCCTTGTAACAGCAAGGCTCAGAAGAGCCCACACACTCAGCCCTTAACCCCAGTGTACAGAAAGTGTCAAAACGTGTTTTTCAGCAGAAATAAACATGTTTCTGCAAGTTTGGTCAACCCCATGTAAGTTATGGGGCAGTAACATCACACTTTTCAAAACGTGTTTTTCAGCCCGAAATAAACGCGTTTTTTAAGACAACTGAATCTCCTTGTAACAGCAAGGCTCACAAGAGCCCACACACTCAGCCCTTAACCCCAGTGTACAGAAAGTGTCAAAACGTGTTTTTCAGCAGAAATAAACATGTTTCTGCAAGTTTGGTCAACCCCATGTAAGTTATGGGGCAGTAACATCACCTTTTCAAAACGTGTTTTTCAGCCCGAAATAAACGCGTTTTTTAAGACAACTGAATCTCCTTGTAACAGCAAGGCTCACAAGAGCCCACACACTCAGCCCTTAACCCCAGTGTACAGAAAGTGTCAAAACGTGTTTTTCAGCAGAAATAAACATGTTTCTGCAAGTTTGGTCAACCCCATGTAAGTTATGGGGCAGTAACATGACACTTTTCAAAACGTGTTTTTCAGCCCGAAATAAACGCGTTTTTTCAGGCAACTGAATCTACTTGTAACAGCAAGGCTCAGAAGTGCCCACACACTCAGCCCTTAACCCCAGTGTGCAGAAAGGGTAAAAACGTGTTTTTTAGCAGAAATAAACATGTTTCTGCAAGTTTGGTCAACCCCATGTAAGTTATGGGGCAGTAACATCACACTTTTCAAAACGTGTTTTTCAGCCCGAAATAAACGCGTTTTTTCAGACAACTGAATCTCCTTGTAACAGCAAGGCTCAGAAGAGCCCACACACTCAGCCCTTAACCCCAGTGTACAGAAAGTGTCAAAACGTGTTTTTCAGCAGAAATAAACATGTTTCTGCAAGTTTGGTCAACCCCATGTAAGTTATGGGCCAGAAACATCACACTTTTCAAAACGTGTTTTTCAGCCCGAAATAAACGCGTTTTTTCAGACAACTGAATCTCCTTGTAACAGCAAGGCTAAGAAGAGCCCACACACTCAGCCCTTAACCCCAGTGTACAGAAAGTGTCAAAACGTGTTTTTCAGCAGAAATAAACATGTTTCTGCAAGTTTGGTCAACCCCATGTAAGTTATGGGGCAGTAACATCACACTTTTCAAAACGTGTTTTTCAGCCCGAAATAAACGCGTTTTTTCAGACAACTGAATCTCCTTGTAACAGCAAGGCTCA
The DNA here is from genome assembly GCF_040954835.1 of Lepisosteus oculatus. Taxonomy (NCBI): domain Eukaryota; kingdom Metazoa; phylum Chordata; class Actinopteri; order Semionotiformes; family Lepisosteidae; genus Lepisosteus; species Lepisosteus oculatus. The sequence goes on from NW_027167727.1 coordinate 102,591, forward strand.
GAAGAGCCCACACACTCAGCCCTTAACCCCAGTGTACAGAAAGTGTCAAAACGTGTTTTTCAGCAGAAATAAACATGTTTCTGCAAGTTTGGTCAACCCCATGTAAGTTATGGGGCAGTAACATCATACTTTTCAAAACGTGTTTTTCAGCCCGAAATAAACGCGTTTTTTCAGACAACTGAATCTCCTTGTAACAGCAAGGCTCAGAAGAGCCCACACACTCAGCCCTTAACCCCAGTGTACAGAAAGTGTCAAAACGTGTTTTTCAGCAGAAATAAACATGTTTCTGCAAGTTTGGTCAACCCCATGTAAGTTATGGGGCAGTAACATCACACTTTTCAAAACGTGTTTTTCAGCCCGAAATAAACGCGTTTTTTAAGACAACTGAATCTCCTTGTAACAGCAAGGCTCAGAAGAGCCCACACACTCAGCCCTTAACCCCAGTGTACAGAAAGTGTCAAAACGTGTTTTTCAGCAGAAATAAACATGTTTCTGCAAGTTTGGTCAACCCCATGTAAGTTATGGGGCAGTAACATCACACTTTTCAAAACGTGTTTTTCAGCCCGAAATAAACGCGTTTTTTCAGACAACTGAATCTCCTTGTAACAGCAAGGCTCAGAAGAGCCCACACACTCAGCCCTTAACCCCAGTGTACAGAAAGTGTCAAAACGTGTTTTTCAGCAGAAATAAACATGTTTCTGCAAGTTTGGTCAACCCCATGTAAGTTATGGGGCAGTAACATCACACTTTTCAAAACGTGTTTTTCAGCCCGAAATAAACGCGTTTTTTCAGACAACTGAATCTCCTTGTAACAGCAAGGCTCAGAAGAGCCCACACACTCAGCCCTTAACCCCAGTGTACAGAAAGTGTCAAAACGTGTTTTTCAGCAGAAATAAACATGTTTCTGCAAGTTTGGTCAACCCCATGTAAGTTATGGGGCAGTAACATCACACTTTTCAAAACGTGTTTTTCAGCCCGAAATAAACGCGTTTTTTAAGACAACTGAATCTCCTTGTAACAGCAAGGCTCACAAGAGCCCACACACTCAGCCCTTAACCCCAGTGTACAGAAAGTGTCAAAACGTGTTTTTCAGCAGAAATAAACATGTTTCTGCAAGTTTGGTCAACCCCATGTAAGTTATGGGGCAGTAACATCACCTTTTCAAAACGTGTTTTTCAGCCCGAAATAAACGCGTTTTTTAAGACAACTGAATCTCCTTGTAACAGCAAGGCTCACAAGAGCCCACACACTCAGCCCTTAACCCCAGTGTACAGAAAGTGTCAAAACGTGTTTTTCAGCAGAAATAAACATGTTTCTGCAAGTTTGGTCAACCCCATGTAAGTTATGGGGCAGTAACATGACACTTTTCAAAACGTGTTTTTCAGCCCGAAATAAACGCGTTTTTTCAGGCAACTGAATCTACTTGTAACAGCAAGGCTCAGAAGTGCCCACACACTCAGCCCTTAACCCCAGTGTGCAGAAAGGGTAAAAACGTGTTTTTTAGCAGAAATAAACATGTTTCTGCAAGTTTGGTCAACCCCATGTAAGTTATGGGGCAGTAACATCACACTTTTCAAAACGTGTTTTTCAGCCCGAAATAAACGCGTTTTTTCAGACAACTGAATCTCCTTGTAACAGCAAGGCTCAGAAGAGCCCACACACTCAGCCCTTAACCCCAGTGTACAGAAAGTGTCAAAACGTGTTTTTCAGCAGAAATAAACATGTTTCTGCAAGTTTGGTCAACCCCATGTAAGTTATGGGGCAGTAACATCACACTTTTCAAAACGTGTTTTTCAGCCCGAAATAAACGCGTTTTTTAAGACAACTGAATCTCCTTGTAACAGCAAGGCTCACAAGAGCCCACACACTCAGCCCTTAACCCCAGTGTACAGAAAGTGTCAAAACGTGTTTTTCAGCAGAAATAAACATGTTTCTGCAAGTTTGGTCAACCCCATGTAAGTTATGGGGCAGTAACATCACCTTTTCAAAACGTGTTTTTCAGCCCGAAATAAACGCGTTTTTTAAGACAACTGAATCTCCTTGTAACAGCAAGGCTCACAAGAGCCCACACACTCAGCCCTTAACCCCAGTGTACAGAAAGTGTCAAAACGTGTTTTTCAGCAGAAATAAACATGTTTCTGCAAGTTTGGTCAACCCCATGTAAGTTATGGGGCAGTAACATGACACTTTTCAAAACGTGTTTTTCAGCCCGAAATAAACGCGTTTTTTCAGGCAACTGAATCTACTTGTAACAGCAAGGCTCAGAAGTGCCCACACACTCAGCCCTTAACCCCAGTGTGCAGAAAGGGTAAAAACGTGTTTTTTAGCAGAAATAAACATGTTTCTGCAAGTTTGGTCAACCCCATGTAAGTTATGGGGCAGTAACATCACACTTTTCAAAACGTGTTTTTCAGCCCGAAATAAACGCGTTTTTTCAGACAACTGAATCTCCTTGTAACAGCAAGGCTCAGAAGAGCCCACACACTCAGCCCTTAACCCCAGTGTACAGAAAGTGTCAAAACGTGTTTTTCAGCAGAAATAAACATGTTTCTGCAAGTTTGGTCAACCCCATGTAAGTTATGGGCCAGAAACATCACACTTTTCAAAACGTGTTTTTCAGCCCGAAATAAACGCGTTTTTTCAGACAACTGAATCTCCTTGTAACAGCAAGGCTAAGAAGAGCCCACACACTCAGCCCTTAACCCCAGTGTACAGAAAGTGTCAAAACGTGTTTTTCAGCAGAAATAAACATGTTTCTGCAAGTTTGGTCAACCCCATGTAAGTTATGGGGCAGTAACATCACACTTTTCAAAACGTGTTTTTCAGCCCGAAATAAACGCGTTTTTTCAGACAACTGAATCTCCTTGTAACAGCAAGGCTCAGAAGAGCCCACACACTCAGCCCTTAACCCCAGTGTACAGAAAGTGTCAAAACGTGTTTTTCAGCAGAAATAAACATGTTTCTGCAAGTTTGGTCAACCCCATGTAAGTTATGGGGCAGTAACATCACACTTTTCAAAACGTGTTTTTCAGCCCGAAATAAACGCGTTTTTTCAGACAACTGAATCTCCTTGTAACAGCAAGGCTCAGAAGAGCCCACACACTCAGCCCTTAACCCCAGTGTACAGAAAGTGTCAAAACGTGTTTTTCAGCAGAAATAAACATGTTTCTGCAAGTTTGGTCAACCCCATGTAAGTTATGGGGCAGTAACATCACACTTTTCAAAACGTGTTTTTCAGCCCGAAATAAACGCGTTTTTTAAGACAACTGAATCTCCTTGTAACAGCAAGGCTCACAAGAGCCCACACACTCAGCCCTTAACCCCAGTGTACAGAAAGTGTCAAAACGTGTTTTTCAGCAGAAATAAACATGTTTCTGCAAGTTTGGTCAACCCCATGTAAGTTATGGGGCAGTAACATCACCTTTTCAAAACGTGTTTTTCAGCCCGAAATAAACGCGTTTTTTAAGACAACTGAATCTCCTTGTAACAGCAAGGCTCACAAGAGCCCACACACTCAGCCCTTAACCCCAGTGTACAGAAAGTGTCAAAACGTGTTTTTCAGCAGAAATAAACATGTTTCTGCAAGTTTGGTCAACCCCATGTAAGTTATGGGGCAGTAACATGACACTTTTCAAAACGTGTTTTTCAGCCCGAAATAAACGCGTTTTTTCAGGCAACTGAATCTACTTGTAACAGCAAGGCTCAGAAGTGCCCACACACTCAGCCCTTAACCCCAGTGTGCAGAAAGGGTAAAAACGTGTTTTTTAGCAGAAATAAACATGTTTCTGCAAGTTTGGTCAACCCCATGTAAGTTATGGGGCAGTAACATCACACTTTTCAAAACGTGTTTTTCAGCCCGAAATAAACGCGTTTTTTCAGACAACTGAATCTCCTTGTAACAGCAAGGCTCAGAAGAGCCCACACACTCAGCCCTTAACCCCAGTGTACAGAAAGTGTCAAAACGTGTTTTTCAGCAGAAATAAACATGTTTCTGCAAGTTTGGTCAACCCCATGTAAGTTATGGGGCAGTAACATGACACTTTTCAAAACGTGTTTTTTAGCCCGAAATAAACGCGTTTTTTCACTCAACTGAATCTCCTTGTAACAGCAAGGCTAAGAAGAGCCCACACACTCAGCCCTTAACCCCAGTGTACAGAAAGTGTCAAAACGTGTTTTTCAGCAGAAATAAACATGTTTCTGCAAGTTTGGTCAACCCCATGTAAGTTATGGGGCAGTAACATCACACTTTTCAAAACGTGTTTTTCAGCCCGAAATAAACGCGTTTTTTCAGACAACTGAATCTCCTTGTAACAGCAAGGCTCAGAAGAGCCCACACACTCAGCCCTTAACCCCAGTGTACAGAAAGTGTCAAAACGTGTTTTTCAGCAGAAATAAACATGTTTCTGCAAGTTTGGTCAACCCCATGTAAGTTATGGGGCAGTAACATCACACTTTTCAAAACGTGTTTTTCAGCCCGAAATAAACGCGTTTTTTCAGACAACTGAATCTCCTTGTAACAGCAAGGCTCAGAAGTGCCCACACACTCAGCCCTTAACCCCAGTGTGCAGAAAGGGTCAAAACGTGTTTTTTAGCAGAAATAAACATGTTTCTGCAAGTTTGGTCAACCCCATGTAAGTTATGGGGCAGTAACATCACACTTTTCAAAACATGTTTTTCAGCCCGAAATAAACGCGTTTTTTCAGACAACTGAATCTCCTTGTAACAGCAAGGCTCAGAAGAGCCCACACACTCAGCCTTTAACCCCAGTGTACAGAAAGTGTCAAAACGTGTTTTTCAGCAGAAATAAACATGTTTCTGCAAGTTTGGTCAACCCCATGTAAGTTATGGGGCAGTAACATCACACTTTTCAAAACGTGTTTTTCAGCCCGAAATAAACGCGTTTTTTCAGACAACTGAATCTCCTTGTAACAGCAAGGCTCAGAAGAGCCCACACACTCAGCCCTTAACCCCAGTGTACAGAAAGTGTCAAAACGTGTTTTTCAGCAGAAATAAACATGTTTCTGCAAGTTTGGTCAACCCCATGTAAGTTATGGGGCAGTAACATCACACTTTTCAAAACGTGTTTTTCAGCCCGAAATAAACGCGTTTTTTCAGACAACTGAATCTCCTTGTAACAGCAAGGCTCAGAAGAGCCCACACACTCAGCCCTTAACCCCAGTGTACAGAAAGTGTCAAAACGTGTTTTTCAGCAGAAATAAACATGTTTCTGCAAGTTTGGTCAACCCCATGTAAGTTATGGGGCAGTAACATCACACTTTTCAAAACGTGTTTTTCAGCCCGAAATAAACGCGTTTTTTAAGACAACTGAATCTCCTTGTAACAGCAAGGCTCACAAGAGCCCACACACTCAGCCCTTAACCCCAGTGTACAGAAAGTGTCAAAACGTGTTTTTCAGCAGAAATAAACATGTTTCTGCAAGTTTGGTCAACCCCATGTAAGTTATGGGGCAGTAACATCACCTTTTCAAAACGTGTTTTTCAGCCCGAAATAAACGCGTTTTTTAAGACAACTGTATCTCCTTGTAACAGCAAGGCTCACAAGAGCCCACACACTCAGCCCTTAACCCCAGTGTACAGAAAGTGTCAAAACGTGTTTTTCAGCAGAAATAAACATGTTTCTGCAAGTTTGGTCAACCCCATGTAAGTTATGGGGCAGTAACATGACACTTTTCAAAACGTGTTTTTCAGCCCGAAATAAACGCGTTTTTTCAGGCAACTGAATCTACTTGTAACAGCAAGGCTCAGAAGTGCCCACACACTCAGCCCTTAACCCCAGTGTGCAGAAAGGGTAAAAACGTGTTTTTTAGCAGAAATAAACATGTTTCTGCAAGTTTGGTCAACCCCATGTAAGTTATGGGGCAGTAACATCACACTTTTCAAAACGTGTTTTTCAGCCCGAAATAAACGCGTTTTTTCAGACAACTGAATCTCCTTGTAACAGCAAGGCTCAGAAGAGCCCACACACTCAGCCCTTAACCCCAGTGTACAGAAAGTGTCAAAACGTGTTTTTCAGCAGAAATAAACATGTTTCTGCAAGTTTGGTCAACCCCATGTAAGTTATGGGGCAGTAACATGACACTTTTCAAAACGTGTTTTTTAGCCCGAAATAAACGCGTTTTTTCACTCAACTGAATCTCCTTGTAACAGCAAGGCTAAGAAGAGCCCACACACTCAGCCCTTAACCCCAGTGTACAGAAAGTGTCAAAACGTGTTTTTCAGCAGAAATAAACATGTTTCTGCAAGTTTGGTCAACCCCATGTAAGTTATGGGGCAGTAACATCACACTTTTCAAAACGTGTTTTTCAGCCCGAAATAAACGCGTTTTTTCAGACAACTGAATCTCCTTGTAACAGCAAGGCTCAGAAGAGCCCACACACTCAGCCCTTAACCCCAGTGTACAGAAAGTGTCAAAACGTGTTTTTCAGCAGAAATAAACATGTTTCTGCAAGTTTGGTCAACCCCATGTAAGTTATGGGGCAGTAACATCACACTTTTCAAAACGTGTTTTTCAGCCCGAAATAAACGCGTTTTTTCAGACAACTGAATCTCCTTGTAACAGCAAGGCTCAGAAGTGCCCACACACTCAGCCCTTAACCCCAGTGTGCAGAAAGGGTCAAAACGTGTTTTTTAGCAGAAATAAACATGTTTCTGCAAGTTTGGTCAACCCCATGTAAGTTATGGGGCAGTAACATCACACTTTTCAAAACGTGTTTTTCAGCCCGAAATAAACGCGTTTTTTCAGACAACTGAATCTCCTTGTAACAGCAAGGCTAAGAAGAGCCCACACACACAGCCCTTAACCCCAGTGTACAGAAAGTGTCAAAACGTGTTTTTCAGCAGAAATAAACATGTTTCTGCAAGTTTGGTCAACCCCATGTAAGTTATGGGGCAGTAACATGACACTTTTCAAAACGTGTTTTTTAGCCCGAAATAAACGCGTTTTTTCAGTCAACTGAATCTCCTTGTAACAGCAAGGCTAAGAAGAGCCCACACACTCAGCCCTTAACCCCAGTGTACAGAAAGTGTCAAAACGTGTTTTTCAGCAGAAATAAACATGTTTCTGCAAGTTTGGTCAACCCCATGTAAGTTATGGGGCAGTAACATGACACTTTTCAAAACGTGTTTTTCAGCCCGAAATAAACGCGTTTTTTCAGGCAACTGAATCTACTTGTAACAGCAAGGCTCAGAAGTGCCCACACACTCAGCCCTTAACCCCAGTGTGCAGAAAGGGTAAAAACGTGTTTTTTAGCAGAAATAAACATGTTTCTGCAAGTTTGGTCAACCCCATGTAAGTTATGGGGCAGTAACATCACACTTTTCAAAACGTGTTTTTCAGCCCGAAATAAACGCGTTTTTTCAGACAACTGAATCTCCTTGTAACAGCAAGGCTCAGAAGAGCCCACACACTCAGCCCTTAACCCCAGTGTACAGAAAGTGTCAAAACGTGTTTTTCAGCAGAAATAAACATGTTTCTGCAAGTTTGGTCAACCCCATGTAAGTTATGGGGCAGTAACATCACCTTTTCAAAACGTGTTTTTCAGCCCGAAATAAACGCGTTTTTTAAGACAACTGAATCTCCTTGTAACAGCAAGGCTCACAAGAGCCCACACACTCAGCCCTTAACCCCAGTGTACAGAAAGTGTCAAAACGTGTTTTTCAGCAGAAATAAACATGTTTCTGCAAGTTTGGTCAACCCCATGTAAGTTATGGGGCAGTAACATGACACTTTTCAAAACGTGTTTTTCAGCCCGAAATAAACGCGTTTTTTCAGGCAACTGAATCTACTTGTAACAGCAAGGCTCAGAAGTGCCCACACACTCAGCCCTTAACCCCAGTGTGCAGAAAGGGTAAAAACGTGTTTTTTAGCAGAAATAAACATGTTTCTGCAAGTTTGGTCAACCCCATGTAAGTTATGGGGCAGTAACATCACACTTTTCAAAACGTGTTTTTCAGCCCGAAATAAACGCGTTTTTTCAGACAACTGAATCTCCTTGTAACAGCAAGGCTCAGAAGAGCCCACACACTCAGCCCTTAACCCCAGTGTACAGAAAGTGTCAAAACGTGTTTTTCAGCAGAAATAAACATGTTTCTGCAAGTTTGGTCAACCCCATGTAAGTTATGGGGCAGTAACATGACACTTTTCAAAACGTGTTTTTTAGCCCGAAATAAACGCGTTTTTTCACTCAACTGAATCTCCTTGTAACAGCAAGGCTAAGAAGAGCCCACACACTCAGCCCTTAACCCCAGTGTACAGAAAGTGTCAAAACGTGTTTTTCAGCAGAAATAAACATGTTTCTGCAAGTTTGGTCAACCCCATGTAAGTTATGGGGCAGTAACATCACACTTTTCAAAACGTGTTTTTCAGCCCGAAATAAACGCGTTTTTTCAGACAACTGAATCTCCTTGTAACAGCAAGGCTCAGAAGAGCCCACACACTCAGCCCTTAACCCCAGTGTACAGAAAGTGTCAAAACGTGTTTTTCAGCAGAAATAAACATGTTTCTGCAAGTTTGGTCAACCCCATGTAAGTTATGGGGCAGTAACATCACACTTTTCAATACGTGTTTTTCAGCCCGAAATAAACGCGTTTTTTCAGACAACTGAATCTCCTTGTAACAGCAAGGCTCACAAGAGCCCACACACTCAGCCCTTAACCCCAGTGTACAGAAATTGTCAAAACGTGTTTTTCAGCAGAAATAAACATGTTTCTGCAAGTTTGGTCAACCCCATGTAAGTTATGGGGCAGTAACATCACACTTTTCAAAACGTGTTTTTCAGCCCGAAATAAACGCGTTTTTTCAGACAACTGAATCTCCTTGTAACAGCAAGGCTAAGAAGAGCCCACACACACAGCCCTTAACCCCAGTGTACAGAAAGTGTCAAAACGTGTTTTTCAGCAGAAATAAACATGTTTCTGCAAGTTTGGTCAACCCCATGTAAGTTATGGGGCAGTAACATGACACTTTTCAAAACGTGTTTTTTAGCCCGAAATAAACGCGTTTTTTCAGTCAACTGAATCTCCTTGTAACAGCAAGGCTAAGAAGAGCCCACACACTCAGCCCTTAACCCCAGTGTACAGAAAGTGTCAAAACGTGTTTTTCAGCAGAAATAAACATGTTTCTGCAAGTTTGGTCAACCCCATGTAAGTTATGGGGCAGTAACATCACACTTTTCAAAACGTGTTTTTCAGCCCGAAATAAACGCGTTTTTTAAGACAACTGAATCTCCTTGTAACAGCAAGGCTCAGAAGAGCCCACACACTCAGCCCTTAACCCCAGTGTACAGAAAGTGTCAAAACGTGTTTTTCAGCAGAAATAAACATGTTTCTGCAAGTTTGGTCAACCCCATGTAAGTTATGGGGCAGTAACATCACACTTTTCAAAACGTGTTTTTCAGCCCGAAATAAACGCGTTTTTTAAGACAACTGAATCTCCTTGTAACAGCAAGGCTCACAAGAGCCCACACACTCAGCCCTTAACCCCAGTGTACAGAAAGTGTCAAAACGTGTTTTTCAGCAGAAATAAACATGTTTCTGCAAGTTTGGTCAACCCCATGTAAGTTATGGGGCAGTAACATTACCTTTTCAAAACGTGTTTTTCAGCCCGAAATAAACGCGTTTTTTAAGACAACTGAATCTCCTTGTAACAGCAAGGCTCACAAGAGCCCACACACTCAGCCCTTAACCCCAGTGTACAGAAAGTGTCAAAACGTGTTTTTCAGCAGAAATAAACATGTTTCTGCAAGTTTGGTCAACCCCATGTAAGTTATGGGGCAGTAACATGACACTTTTCAAAACGTGTTTTTCAGCCCGAAATAAACGCGTTTTTTCAGGCAACTGAATCTACTTGTAACAGCAAGGCTCAGAAGTGCCCACACACTCAGCCCTTAACCCCAGTGTGCAGAAAGGGTAAAAACGTGTTTTTTAGCAGAAATAAACATGTTTCTGCAAGTTTGGTCAACCCCATGTAAGTTATGGGGCAGTAACATCACACTTTTCAAAACGTGTTTTTCAGCCCGAAATAAACGCGTTTTTTCAGACAACTGAATCTCCTTGTAACAGCAAGGCTCAGAAGAGCCCACACACTCAGCCCTTAACCCCAGTGTACAGAAAGTGTCAAAACGTGTTTTTCAGCAGAAATAAACATGTTTCTGCAAGTTTGGTCAACCCCATGTAAGTTATGGGGCAGTAACATCACACTTTTCAAAACGTGTTTTTCAGCCCGAAATAAACGCGTTTTTTCAGACAACTGAATCTCCTTGTAACAGCAAGGCTCAGAAGAGCCCACACACTCAGCCCTTAACCCCAGTGTACAGAAAGTGTCAAAACGTGTTTTTCAGCAGAAATAAACATGTTTCTGCAAGTTTGGTCAACCCCATGTAAGTTATGGGGCAGTAACATCACACTTTTCAAAACGTGTTTTTCAGCCCGAAATAAACGCGTTTTTTAAGACAACTGAATCTCCTTGTAACAGCAAGGCTCACAAGAGCCCACACACTCAGCCCTTAACCCCAGTGTACAGAAAGTGTCAAAACGTGTTTTTCAGCAGAAATAAACATGTTTCTGCAAGTTTGGTCAACCCCATGTAAGTTATGGGGCAGTAACATCACCTTTTCAAAACGTGTTTTTCAGCCCGAAATAAACGCGTTTTTTAAGACAACTGAATCTCCTTGTAACAGCAAGGCTCACAAGAGCCCACACACTCAGCCCTTAACCCCAGTGTACAGAAAGTGTCAAAACGTGTTTTTCAGCAGAAATAAACATGTTTCTGCAAGTTTGGTCAACCCCATGTAAGTTATGGGGCAGTAACATGACACTTTTCAAAACGTGTTTTTCAGCCCGAAATAAACGCGTTTTTTCAGGCAACTGAATCTACTTGTAACAGCAAGGCTCAGAAGTGCCCACACACTCAGCCCTTAACCCCAGTGTGCAGAAAGGGTAAAAACGTGTTTTTTAGCAGAAATAAACATGTTTCTGCAAGTTTGGTCAACCCCATGTAAGTTATGGGGCAGTAACATCACACTTTTCAAAACGTGTTTTTCAGCCCGAAATAAACGCGTTTTTTCAGACAACTGAATCTCCTTGTAACAGCAAGGCTCAGAAGAGCCCACACACTCAGCCCTTAACCCCAGTGTACAGAAAGTGTCAAAACGTGTTTTTCAGCAGAAATAAACATGTTTCTGCAAGTTTGGTCAACCCCATGTAAGTTATGGGGCAGTAACATGACACTTTTCAAAACGTGTTTTTTAGCCCGAAATAAACGCGTTTTTTCAGTCAACTGAATCTCCTTGTAACAGCAAGGCTAAGAAGAGCCCACACACTCAGCCCTTAACCCCAGTGTACAGAAAGTGTCAAAACGTGTTTTTCAGCAGAAATAAACATGTTTCTGCAAGTTTGGTCAACCCCATGTAAGTTATGGGGCAGTAACATCACACTTTTCAAAACGTGTTTTTCAGCCCGAAATAAACGCGTTTTTTCAGACAACTGAATCTCCTTGTAACAGCAAGGCTCAGAAGAGCCCACACACTCAGCCCTTAACCCCAGTGTACAGAAAGTGTCAAAACGTGTTTTTCAGCAGAAATAAACATGTTTCTGCAAGTTTGGTCAACCCCATGTAAGTTATGGGGCAGTAACATCACACTTTTCAAAACGTGTTTTTCAGCCCGAAATAAACGCGTTTTTTCAGACAACTGAATCTCCTTGTAACAGCAAGGCTCAGAAGTGCCCACACACTCAGCCCTTAACCCCAGTGTGCAGAAAGGGTCAAAACGTGTTTTTTAGCAGAAATAAACATGTTTCTGCAAGTTTGGTCAACCCCATGTAAGTTATGGGGCAGTAACATCACACTTTTCAAAACATGTTTTTCAGCCCGAAATAAACGCGTTTTTTCAGACAACTGAATCTCCTTGTAACAGCAAGGCTCAGAAGAGCCCACACACTCAGCCTTTAACCCCAGTGTACAGAAAGTGTCAAAACGTGTTTTTCAGCAGAAATAAACATGTTTCTGCAAGTTTGGTCAACCCCATGTAAGTTATGGGGCAGTAACATCACACTTTTCAAAACGTGTTTTTCAGCCCGAAATAAACGCGTTTTTTCAGACAACTGAATCTCCTTGTAACAGCAAGGCTCAGAAGAGCCCACACACTCAGCCTTTAACCCCAGTGTACAGAAAGTGTCAAAACGTGTTTTTCAGCAGAAATAAACATGTTTCTGCAAGTTTGGTCAACCCCATGTAAGTTATGGGGCAGTAACATCACACTTTTCAAAACGTGTTTTTCAGCCCGAAATAAACGCGTTTTTTCAGACAACTGAATCTCCTTGTAACAGCAAGGCTCACAAGAGCCCACACACTCAGCCCTTAACCCCAGTGTACAGAATTTGCAAAACGTGTTTTTCAGCAGAAATAAACATGTTTCTGCAAGTTTGGTCAACCCCATGTAAGTTATGGGGCAGTAACATCACACTTTTCAAAACGTGTTTTTCAGCCCGAAATAAACGCGTTTTTTCAGACAACTGAATCTCCTTGTAACAGCAAGGCTAAGAAGAGCCCACACACACAGCCCTTAACCCCAGTGTACAGAAAGTGTCAAAACGTGTTTTTCAGCAGAAATAAACATGTTTCTGCAAGTTTGGTCAACCCCATGTAAGTTATGGGGCAGTAACATGACACTTTTCAAAACGTGTTTTTTAGCCCGAAATAAACGCGTTTTTTCAGTCAACTGAATCTCCTTGTAACAGCAAGGCTAAGAAGAGCCCACACACTCAGCCCTTAACCCCAGTGTACAGAAAGTGTCAAAACGTGTTTTTCAGCAGAAATAAACATGTTTCTGCAAGTTTGGTCAACCCCATGTAAGTTATGGGGCAGTAACATCACACTTTTCAAAACGTGTTTTTCAGCCCGAAATAAACGCGTTTTTTCAGACAACTGAATCTCCTTGTAACAGCAAGGCTCAGAAGAGCCCACACACTCAGCCCTTAACCCCAGTGTACAGAAAGTGTCAAAACGTGTTTTTCAGCAGAAATAAACATGTTTCTGCAAGTTTGGTCAACCCCATGTAAGTTATGGGGCAGTAACATCACACTTTTCAAAACGTGTTTTTCAGCCCGAAATAAACGCGTTTTTTAAGACAACTGAATCTCCTTGTAACAGCAAGGCTCACAAGAGCCCACACACTCAGCCCTTAACCCCAGTGTACAGAAAGTGTCAAAACGTGTTTTTCAGCAGAAATAAACATGTTTCTGCAAGTTTGGTCAACCCCATGTAAGTTATGGGGCAGTAACATTACCTTTTCAAAACGTGTTTTTCAGCCCGAAATAAACGCGTTTTTTAAGACAACTGAATCTCCTTGTAACAGCAAGGCTCACAAGAGCCCACACACTCAGCCCTTAACCCCAGTGTACAGAAAGTGTCAAAACGTGTTTTTCAGCAGAAATAAACATGTTTCTGCAAGTTTGGTCAACCCCATGTAAGTTATGGGGCAGTAACATGACACTTTTCAAAACGTGTTTTTCAGCCCGAAATAAACGCGTTTTTTCAGGCAACTGAATCTACTTGTAACAGCAAGGCTCAGAAGTGCCCACACACTCAGCCCTTAACCCCAGTGTGCAGAAAGGGTAAAAACGTGTTTTTTAGCAGAAATAAACATGTTTCTGCAAGTTTGGTCAACCCCATGTAAGTTATGGGGCAGTAACATCACACTTTTCAAAACGTGTTTTTCAGCCCGAAATAAACGCGTTTTTTCAGACAACTGAATCTCCTTGTAACAGCAAGGCTCAGAAGAGCCCACACACTCAGCCCTTAACCCCAGTGTACAGAAAGTGTCAAAACGTGTTTTTCAGCAGAAATAAACATGTTTCTGCAAGTTTGGTCAACCCCATGTAAGTTATGGGCCAGAAACATCACACTTTTCAAAACGTGTTTTTCAGCCCGAAATAAACGCGTTTTTTCAGACAACTGAATCTCCTTGTAACAGCAAGGCTCAGAAGAGCCCACACACTCAGCCCTTAACCCCAGTGTACAGAAAGTGTCAAAACGTGTTTTTCAGCAGAAATAAACATGTTTCTGCAAGTTTGGTCAACCCCATGTAAGTTATGGGGCAGTAACATCACACTTTTCAAAACGTGTTTTTCAGCCCGAAATAAACGCGTTTTTTAAGACAACTGAATCTCCTTGTAACAGCAAGGCTCAGAAGAGCCCACACACTCAGCCCTTAACCCCAGTGTACAGAAAGTGTCAAAACGTGTTTTTCAGCAGAAATAAACATGTTTCTGCAAGTTTGGTCAACCCCATGTAAGTTATGGGGCAGTAACATGACACTTTTCAAAACGTGTTTTTTAGCCCGAAATAAACGCGTTTTTTCAGTCAACTGAATCTCCTTGTAACAGCAAGGCTAAGAAGAGCCCACACACTCAGCCCTTAACCCCAGTGTACAGAAAGTGTCAAAACGTGTTTTTCAGCAGAAATAAACATGTTTCTGCAAGTTTGGTCAACCCCATGTAAGTTATGGGGCAGTAACATCACACTTTTCAAAACGTGTTTTTCAGCCCGAAATAAACGCGTTTTTTCAGACAACTGAATCTCCTTGTAACAGCAAGGCTCAGAAGAGCCCACACACTCAGCCCTTAACCCCAGTGTACAGAAAGTGTCAAAACGTGTTTTTCAGCAGAAATAAACATGTTTCTGCAAGTTTGGTCAACCCCATGTAAGTTATGGGGCAGTAACATCACACTTTTCAAAACGTGTTTTTCAGCCCGAAATAAACGCGTTTTTTCAGACAACTGAATCTCCTTGTAACAGCAAGGCTCAGAAGTGCCCACACACTCAGCCCTTAACCCCAGTGTGCAGAAAGGGTCAAAACGTGTTTTTTAGCAGAAATAAACATGTTTCTGCAAGTTTGGTCAACCCCATGTAAGTTATGGGGCAGTAACATCACACTTTTCAAAACATGTTTTTCAGCCCGAAATAAACGCGTTTTTTCAGACAACTGAATCTCCTTGTAACAGCAAGGCTCAGAAGAGCCCACACACTCAGCCTTTAACCCCAGTGTACAGAAAGTGTCAAAACGTGTTTTTCAGCAGAAATAAACATGTTTCTGCAAGTTTGGTCAACCCCATGTAAGTTATGGGGCAGTAACATCACACTTTTCAAAACGTGTTTTTCAGCCCGAAATAAACGCGTTTTTTCAGACAACTGAATCTCCTTGTAACAGCAAGGCTCAGAAGAGCCCACACACTCAGCCTTTAACCCCAGTGTACAGAAAGTGTCAAAACGTGTTTTTCAGCAGAAATAAACATGTTTCTGCAAGTTTGGTCAACCCCATGTAAGTTATGGGGCAGTAACATCACACTTTTCAAAACGTGTTTTTCAGCCCGAAATAAACGCGTTTTTTCAGACAACTGAATCTCCTTGTAACAGCAAGGCTCACAAGAGCCCACACACTCAGCCCTTAACCCCAGTGTACAGAATTTGCAAAACGTGTTTTTCAGCAGAAATAAACATGTTTCTGCAAGTTTGGTCAACCCCATGTAAGTTATGGGGCAGTAACATCACACTTTTCAAAACGTGTTTTTCAGCCCGAAATAAACGCGTTTTTTCAGACAACTGAATCTCCTTGTAACAGCAAGGCTAAGAAGAGCCCACACACACAGCCCTTAACCCCAGTGTACAGAAAGTGTCAAAACGTGTTTTTCAGCAGAAATAAACATGTTTCTGCAAGTTTGGTCAACCCCATGTAAGTTATGGGGCAGTAACATGACACTTTTCAAAACGTGTTTTTTAGCCCGAAATAAACGCGTTTTTTCAGTCAACTGAATCTCCTTGTAACAGCAAGGCTAAGAAGAGCCCACACACTCAGCCCTTAACCCCAGTGTACAGAAAGTGTCAAAACGTGTTTTTCAGCAGAAATAAACATGTTTCTGCAAGTTTGGTCAACCCCATGTAAGTTATGGGGCAGTAACATCACACTTTTCAAAACGTGTTTTTCAGCCCGAAATAAACGCGTTTTTTCAGACAACTGAATCTCCTTGTAACAGCAAGGCTCAGAAGAGCCCACACACTCAGCCCTTAACCCCAGTGTACAGAAAGTGTCAAAACGTGTTTTTCAGCAGAAATAAACATGTTTCTGCAAGTTTGGTCAACCCCATGTAAGTTATGGGGCAGTAACATCACACTTTTCAAAACGTGTTTTTCAGCCCGAAATAAACGCGTTTTTTAAGACAACTGAATCTCCTTGTAACAGCAAGGCTCACAAGAGCCCACACACTCAGCCCTTAACCCCAGTGTACAGAAAGTGTCAAAACGTGTTTTTCAGCAGAAATAAACATGTTTCTGCAAGTTTGGTCAACCCCATGTAAGTTATGGGGCAGTAACATTACCTTTTCAAAACGTGTTTTTCAGCCCGAAATAAACGCGTTTTTTAAGACAACTGAATCTCCTTGTAACAGCAAGGCTCACAAGAGCCCACACACTCAGCCCTTAACCCCAGTGTACAGAAAGTGTCAAAACGTGTTTTTCAGCAGAAATAAACATGTTTCTGCAAGTTTGGTCAACCCCATGTAAGTTATGGGGCAGTAACATGACACTTTTCAAAACGTGTTTTTCAGCCCGAAATAAACGCGTTTTTTCAGGCAACTGAATCTACTTGTAACAGCAAGGCTCAGAAGTGCCCACACACTCAGCCCTTAACCCCAGTGTGCAGAAAGGGTAAAAACGTGTTTTTTAGCAGAAATAAACATGTTTCTGCAAGTTTGGTCAACCCCATGTAAGTTATGGGGCAGTAACATCACACTTTTCAAAACGTGTTTTTCAGCCCGAAATAAACGCGTTTTTTCAGACAACTGAATCTCCTTGTAACAGCAAGGCTCAGAAGAGCCCACACACTCAGCCCTTAACCCCAGTGTACAGAAAGTGTCAAAACGTGTTTTTCAGCAGAAATAAACATGTTTCTGCAAGTTTGGTCAACCCCATGTAAGTTATGGGCCAGAAACATCACACTTTTCAAAACGTGTTTTTCAGCCCGAAATAAACGCGTTTTTTCAGACAACTGAATCTCCTTGTAACAGCAAGGCTCAGAAGAGCCCACACACTCAGCCCTTAACCCCAGTGTACAGAAAGTGTCAAAACGTGTTTTTCAGCAGAAATAAACATGTTTCTGCAAGTTTGGTCAACCCCATGTAAGTTATGGGGCAGTAACATCACACTTTTCAAAACGTGTTTTTCAGCCCGAAATAAACGCGTTTTTTAAGACAACTGAATCTCCTTGTAACAGCAAGGCTCACAAGAGCCCACACACTCAGCCCTTAACCCCAGTGTACAGAAAGTGTCAAAACGTGTTTTATAGCAGAAATAAACATGTTTCTGCAAGTTTGGTCAACCCCATGTAAGTTATGGGGCAGTAACATCACCTTTTCAAAACGTGTTTTTCAGCCCGAAATAAACGCGTTTTTTAAGACAACTGAATCTCCTTGTAACAGCAAGGCTCACAAGAGCCCACACACTCAGCCCTTAACCCCAGTGTACAGAAAGTGTCAAAACGTGTTTTTCAGCAGAAATAAACATGTTTCTGCAAGTTTGGTCAACCCCATGTAAGTTATGGGGCAGTAACATGACACTTTTCAAAACGTGTTTTTCAGCCCGAAATAAACGCGTTTTTTCAGGCAACTGAATCTACTTGTAACAGCAAGGCTCAGAAGTGCCCACACACTCAGCCCTTAACCCCAGTGTGCAGAAAGGGTAAAAACGTGTTTTTTAGCAGAAATAAACATGTTTCTGCAAGTTTGGTCAACCCCATGTAAGTTATGGGGCAGTAACATCACACTTTTCAAAACGTGTTTTTCAGCCCGAAATAAACGCGTTTTTTCAGACAACTGAATCTCCTTGTAACAGCAAGGCTCAGAAGAGCCCACACACTCAGCCCTTAACCCCAGTGTACAGAAAGTGTCAAAACGTGTTTTTCAGCAGAAATAAACATGTTTCTGCAAGTTTGGTCAACCCCATGTAAGTTATGGGCCAGAAACATCACACTTTTCAAAACGTGTTTTTCAGCCCGAAATAAACGCGTTTTTTCAGACAACTGAATCTCCTTGTAACAGCAAGGCTAAGAAGAGCCCACACACTCAGCCCTTAACCCCAGTGTACAGAAAGTGTCAAAACGTGTTTTTCAGCAGAAATAAACATGTTTCTGCAAGTTTGGTCAACCCCATGTAAGTTATGGGGCAGTAACATCACACTTTTCAAAACGTGTTTTTCAGCCCGAAATAAACGCGTTTTTTCAGACAACTGAATCTCCTTGTAACAGCAAGGCTCAGAAGAGCCCACACACTCAGCCCTTAACCCCAGTGTACAGAAAGTGTCAAAACGTGTTTTTCAGCAGAAATAAACATGTTTCTGCAAGTTTGGTCAACCCCATGTAAGTTATGGGGCAGTAACATCACACTTTTCAAAACGTGTTTTTCAGCCCGAAATAAACGCGTTTTTTCAGACAACTGAATCTCCTTGTAACAGCAAGGCTCAGAAGAGCCCACACACTCAGCCCTTAACCCCAGTGTACAGAAAGTGTCAAAACGTGTTTTTCAGCAGAAATAAACATGTTTCTGCAAGTTTGGTCAACCCCATGTAAGTTATGGGGCAGTAACATCACACTTTTCAAAACGTGTTTTTCAGCCCGAAATAAACGCGTTTTTTAAGACAACTGAATCTCCTTGTAACAGCAAGGCTCACAAGAGCCCACACACTCAGCCCTTAACCCCAGTGTACAGAAAGTGTCAAAACGTGTTTTTCAGCAGAAATAAACATGTTTCTGCAAGTTTGGTCAACCCCATGTAAGTTATGGGGCAGTAACATCACCTTTTCAAAACGTGTTTTTCAGCCCGAAATAAACGCGTTTTTTAAGACAACTGAATCTCCTTGTAACAGCAAGGCTCACAAGAGCCCACACACTCAGCCCTTAACCCCAGTGTACAGAAAGTGTCAAAACGTGTTTTTCAGCAGAAATAAACATGTTTCTGCAAGTTTGGTCAACCCCATGTAAGTTATGGGGCAGTAACATGACACTTTTCAAAACGTGTTTTTCAGCCCGAAATAAACGCGTTTTTTCAGGCAACTGAATCTACTTGTAACAGCAAGGCTCAGAAGTGCCCACACACTCAGCCCTTAACCCCAGTGTGCAGAAAGGGTAAAAACGTGTTTTTTAGCAGAAATAAACATGTTTCTGCAAGTTTGGTCAACCCCATGTAAGTTATGGGGCAGTAACATCACACTTTTCAAAACGTGTTTTTCAGCCCGAAATAAACGCGTTTTTTCAGACAACTGAATCTCCTTGTAACAGCAAGGCTCAGAAGAGCCCACACACTCAGCCCTTAACCCCAGTGTACAGAAAGTGTCAAAACGTGTTTTTCAGCAGAAATAAACATGTTTCTGCAAGT
This sequence comes from Lepisosteus oculatus, assembly GCF_040954835.1. NCBI lineage: Eukaryota > Metazoa > Chordata > Actinopteri > Semionotiformes > Lepisosteidae > Lepisosteus > Lepisosteus oculatus. Next base: position 122,030 of record NW_027167727.1, read on the forward strand.
TTGGTCAACCCCATGTAAGTTATGGGGCAGTAACATGACACTTTTCAAAACGTGTTTTTTAGCCCGAAATAAACGCGTTTTTTCAGTCAACTGAATCTCCTTGTAACAGCAAGGCTAAGAAGAGCCCACACACTCAGCCCTTAACCCCAGTGTACAGAAAGTGTCAAAACGTGTTTTTCAGCAGAAATAAACATGTTTCTGCAAGTTTGGTCAACCCCATGTAAGTTATGGGGCAGTAACATCACACTTTTCAAAACGTGTTTTTCAGCCCGAAATAAACGCGTTTTTTCAGACAACTGAATCTCCTTGTAACAGCAAGGCTCAGAAGAGCCCACACACTCAGCCCTTAACCCCAGTGTACAGAAAGTGTCAAAACGTGTTTTTCAGCAGAAATAAACATGTTTCTGCAAGTTTGGTCAACCCCATGTAAGTTATGGGGCAGTAACATCACACTTTTCAAAACGTGTTTTTCAGCCCGAAATAAACGCGTTTTTTCAGACAACTGAATCTCCTTGTAACAGCAAGGCTCAGAAGTGCCCACACACTCAGCCCTTAACCCCAGTGTGCAGAAAGGGTCAAAACGTGTTTTTTAGCAGAAATAAACATGTTTCTGCAAGTTTGGTCAACCCCATGTAAGTTATGGGGCAGTAACATCACACTTTTCAAAACATGTTTTTCAGCCCGAAATAAACGCGTTTTTTCAGACAACTGAATCTCCTTGTAACAGCAAGGCTCAGAAGAGCCCACACACTCAGCCTTTAACCCCAGTGTACAGAAAGTGTCAAAACGTGTTTTTCAGCAGAAATAAACATGTTTCTGCAAGTTTGGTCAACCCCATGTAAGTTATGGGGCAGTAACATCACACTTTTCAAAACGTGTTTTTCAGCCCGAAATAAACGCGTTTTTTCAGACAACTGAATCTCCTTGTAACAGCAAGGCTCAGAAGAGCCCACACACTCAGCCTTTAACCCCAGTGTACAGAAAGTGTCAAAACGTGTTTTTCAGCAGAAATAAACATGTTTCTGCAAGTTTGGTCAACCCCATGTAAGTTATGGGGCAGTAACATCACACTTTTCAAAACGTGTTTTTCAGCCCGAAATAAACGCGTTTTTTCAGACAACTGAATCTCCTTGTAACAGCAAGGCTCACAAGAGCCCACACACTCAGCCCTTAACCCCAGTGTACAGAAATTGTCAAAACGTGTTTTTCAGCAGAAATAAACATGTTTCTGCAAGTTTGGTCAACCCCATGTAAGTTATGGGGCAGTAACATCACACTTTTCAAAACGTGTTTTTCAGCCCGAAATAAACGCGTTTTTTCAGACAACTGAATCTCCTTGTAACAGCAAGGCTAAGAAGAGCCCACACACACAGCCCTTAACCCCAGTGTACAGAAAGTGTCAAAACGTGTTTTTCAGCAGAAATAAACATGTTTCTGCAAGTTTGGTCAACCCCATGTAAGTTATGGGGCAGTAACATGACACTTTTCAAAACGTGTTTTTTAGCCCGAAATAAACGCGTTTTTTCAGTCAACTGAATCTCCTTGTAACAGCAAGGCTAAGAAGAGCCCACACACTCAGCCCTTAACCCCAGTGTACAGAAAGTGTCAAAACGTGTTTTTCAGCAGAAATAAACATGTTTCTGCAAGTTTGGTCAACCCCATGTAAGTTATGGGGCAGTAACATCACACTTTTCAAAACGTGTTTTTCAGCCCGAAATAAACGCGTTTTTTCAGACAACTGAATCTCCTTGTAACAGCAAGGCTCAGAAGAGCCCACACACTCAGCCCTTAACCCCAGTGTACAGAAAGTGTCAAAACGTGTTTTTCAGCAGAAATAAACATGTTTCTGCAAGTTTGGTCAACCCCATGTAAGTTATGGGGCAGTAACATCACACTTTTCAAAACGTGTTTTTCAGCCCGAAATAAACGCGTTTTTTAAGACAACTGATTCTCCTTGTAACAGCAAGGCTCACAAGAGCCCACACACTCAGCCCTTAACCCCAGTGTACAGAAAGTGTCAAAACGTGTTTTTCAGCAGAAATAAACATGTTTCTGCAAGTTTGGTCAACCCCATGTAAGTTATGGGGCAGTAACATCACCTTTTCAAAACGTGTTTTTCAGCCCGAAATAAACGCGTTTTTTAAGACAACTGAATCTCCTTGTAACAGCAAGGCTCACAAGAGCCCACACACTCAGCCCTTAACCCCAGTGTACAGAAAGTGTCAAAACGTGTTTTTCAGCAGAAATAAACATGTTTCTGCAAGTTTGGTCAACCCCATGTAAGTTATGGGGCAGTAACATCACCTTTCAAAACGTGTTTTTCAGCCCGAAATAAACGCGTTTTTTAAGACAACTGAATCTCCTTGTAACAGCAAGGCTCACAAGAGCCCACACACTCAGCCCTTAACCCCAGTGTACAGAAAGTGTCAAAACGTGTTTTTCAGCAGAAATAAACATGTTTCTGCAAGTTTGGTCAACCCCATGTAAGTTATGGGGCAGTAACATGACACTTTTCAAAACGTGTTTTTCAGCCCGAAATAAACGCGTTTTTTCAGGCAACTGAATCTACTTGTAACAGCAAGGCTCAGAAGTGCCCACACACTCAGCCCTTAACCCCAGTGTGCAGAAAGGGTAAAAACGTGTTTTTTAGCAGAAATAAACATGTTTCTGCAAGTTTGGTCAACCCCATGTAAGTTATGGGGCAGTAACATCACACTTTTCAAAACGTGTTTTTCAGCCCGAAATAAACGCGTTTTTTCAGACAACTGAATCTCCTTGTAACAGCAAGGCTCAGAAGAGCCCACACACTCAGCCCTTAACCCCAGTGTACAGAAAGTGTCAAAACGTGTTTTTCAGCAGAAATAAACATGTTTCTGCAAGTTTGGTCAACCCCATGTAAGTTATGGGCCAGAAACATCACACTTTTCAAAACGTGTTTTTCAGCCCGAAATAAACGCGTTTTTTAAGACAACTGAATCTCCTTGTAACAGCAAGGCTCACAAGAGCCCACACACTCAGCCCTTAACCCCAGTGTACAGAAAGTGTCAAAACGTGTTTTTCAGCAGAAATAAACATGTTTCTGCAAGTTTGGTCAACCCCATGTAAGTTATGGGGCAGTAACATCACCTTTTCAAAACGTGTTTTTCAGCCCGAAATAAACGCGTTTTTTAAGACAACTGAATCTCCTTGTAACAGCAAGGCTCACAAGAGCCCACACACTCAGCCCTTAACCCCAGTGTACAGAAAGTGTCAAAACGTGTTTTTCAGCAGAAATAAACATGTTTCTGCAAGTTTGGTCAACCCCATGTAAGTTATGGGGCAGTAACATGACACTTTTCAAAACGTGTTTTTCAGCCCGAATGAAACGCGTTTTTTCAGGCAACTGAATCTACTTGTAACAGCAAGGCTCAGAAGTGCCCACACACTCAGCCCTTAACCCCAGTGTGCAGAAAGGGTAAAAACGTGTTTTTTAGCAGAAATAAACATGTTTCTGCAAGTTTGGTCAACCCCATGTAAGTTATGGGGCAGTAACATCACACTTTTCAAAACGTGTTTTTCAGCCCGAAATAAACGCGTTTTTTCAGACAACTGAATCTCCTTGTAACAGCAAGGCTCAGAAGAGCCCACACACTCAGCCCTTAACCCCAGTGTACAGAAAGTGTCAAAACGTGTTTTTCAGCAGAAATAAACATGTTTCTGCAAGTTTGGTCAACCCCATGTAAGTTATGGGGCAGTAACATCACACTTTTCAAAACGTGTTTTTCAGCCCGAAATAAACGCGTTTTTTCAGACAACTGAATCTCCTTGTAACAGCAAGGCTCAGAAGAGCCCACACACTCAGCCCTTAACCCCAGTGTACAGAAAGTGTCAAAACGTGTTTTTCAGCAGAAATAAACATGTTTCTGCAAGTTTGGTCAACCCCATGTAAGTTATGGGGCAGTAACATCACACTTTTCAAAACGTGTTTTTCAGCCCGAAATAAACGCGTTTTTTCAGACAACTGAATCTCCTTGTAACAGCAAGGCTCAGAAGAGCCCACACACTCAGCCCTTAACCCCAGTGTACAGAAAGTGTCAAAACGTGTTTTTCAGCAGAAATAAACATGTTTCTGCAAGTTTGGTCAACCCCATGTAAGTTATGGGGCAGTAACATCACACTTTTCAAAACGTGTTTTTCAGCCCGAAATAAACGCGTTTTTTAAGACAACTGAATCTACTTGTAACAGCAAGGCTCACAAGAGCCCACACACTCAGCCCTTAACCCCAGTGTACAGAAAGTGTCAAAACGTGTTTTTCAGCAGAAATAAACATGTTTCTGCAAGTTTGGTCAACCCCATGTAAGTTATGGGGCAGTAACATCACCTTTTCAAAACGTGTTTTTCAGCCCGAAATAAACGCGTTTTTTAAGACAACTGAATCTCCTTGTAACAGCAAGGCTCACAAGAGCCCACACACTCAGCCCTTAACCCCAGTGTACAGAAAGTGTCAAAACGTGTTTTTCAGCAGAAATAAACATGTTTCTGCAAGTTTGGTCAACCCCATGTAAGTTATGGGGCAGTAACATGACACTTTTCAAAACGTGTTTTTCAGCCCGAAATAAACGCGTTTTTTCAGGCAACTGAATCTACTTGTAACAGCAAGGCTCAGAAGTGCCCACACACTCAGCCCTTAACCCCAGTGTGCAGAAAGGGTAAAAACGTGTTTTTTAGCAGAAATAAACATGTTTCTGCAAGTTTGGTCAACCCCATGTAAGTTATGGGGCAGTAACATGACACTTTTCAAAACGTGTTTTTCAGCCCGAAATAAACGCGTTTTTTCAGACAACTGAATCTCCTTGTAACAGCAAGGCTCAGAAGAGCCCACACACTCAGCCCTTAACCCCAGTGTACAGAAAGTGTCAAAACGTGTTTTTCAGCAGAAATAAACATGTTTCTGCAAGTTTGGTCAACCCCATGTAAGTTATGGGGCAGTAACATGACACTTTTCAAAACGTGTTTTTTAGCCCGAAATAAACGCGTTTTTTCAGTCAACTGAATCTCCTTGTAACAGCAAGGCTAAGAAGAGCCCACACACTCAGCCCTTAACCCCAGTGTACAGAAAGTGTCAAAACGTGTTTTTCAGCAGAAATAAACATGTTTCTGCAAGTTTGGTCAACCCCATGTAAGTTATGGGGCAGTAACATCACACTTTTCAAAACGTGTTTTTCAGCCCGAAATAAACGCGTTTTTTCAGACAACTGAATCTCCTTGTAACAGCAAGGCTCAGAAGAGCCCACACACTCAGCCCTTAACCCCAGTGTACAGAAAGTGTCAAAACGTGTTTTTCAGCAGAAATAAACATGTTTCTGCAAGTTTGGTCAACCCCATGTAAGTTATGGGGCAGTAACATCACACTTTTCAAAACGTGTTTTTCAGCCCGAAATAAACGCGTTTTTTCAGACAACTGAATCTCCTTGTAACAGCAAGGCTCAGAAGTGCCCACACACTCAGCCCTTAACCCCAGTGTGCAGAAAGGGTCAAAACGTGTTTTTTAGCAGAAATAAACATGTTTCTGCAAGTTTGGTCAACCCCATGTAAGTTATGGGGCAGTAACATCACACTTTTCAAAACATGTTTTTCAGCCCGAAATAAACGCGTTTTTTCAGACAACTGAATCTCCTTGTAACAGCAAGGCTCAGAAGAGCCCACACACTCAGCCTTTAACCCCAGTGTACAGAAAGTGTCAAAACGTGTTTTTCAGCAGAAATAAACATGTTTCTGCAAGTTTGGTCAACCCCATGTAAGTTATGGGGCAGTAACATCACACTTTTCAAAACGTGTTTTTCAGCCCGAAATAAACGCGTTTTTTCAGACAACTGAATCTCCTTGTAACAGCAAGGCTCAGAAGAGCCCACACACTCAGCCTTTAACCCCAGTGTACAGAAAGTGTCAAAACGTGTTTTTCAGCAGAAATAAACATGTTTCTGCAAGTTTGGTCAACCCCATGTAAGTTATGGGGCAGTAACATCACACTTTTCAAAACGTGTTTTTCAGCCCGAAATAAACGCGTTTTTTCAGACAACTGAATCTCCTTGTAACAGCAAGGCTCACAAGAGCCCACACACTCAGCCCTTAACCCCAGTGTACAGAAATTGTCAAAACGTGTTTTTCAGCAGAAATAAACATGTTTCTGCAAGTTTGGTCAACCCCATGTAAGTTATGGGGCAGTAACATCACACTTTTCAAAACGTGTTTTTCAGCCCGAAATAAACGCGTTTTTTCAGACAACTGAATCTCCTTGTAACAGCAAGGCTAAGAAGAGCCCACACACACAGCCCTTAACCCCAGTGTACAGAAAGTGTCAAAACGTGTTTTTCAGCAGAAATAAACATGTTTCTGCAAGTTTGGTCAACCCCATGTAAGTTATGGGGCAGTAACATGACACTTTTCAAAACGTGTTTTTTAGCCCGAAATAAACGCGTTTTTTCAGTCAACTGAATCTCCTTGTAACAGCAAGGCTAAGAAGAGCCCACACACTCAGCCCTTAACCCCAGTGTACAGAAAGTGTCAAAACGTGTTTTTCAGCAGAAATAAACATGTTTCTGCAAGTTTGGTCAACCCCATGTAAGTTATGGGGCAGTAACATCACACTTTTCAAAACGTGTTTTTCAGCCCGAAATAAACGCGTTTTTTCAGACAACTGAATCTCCTTGTAACAGCAAGGCTCAGAAGAGCCCACACACTCAGCCCTTAACCCCAGTGTACAGAAAGTGTCAAAACGTGTTTTTCAGCAGAAATAAACATGTTTCTGCAAGTTTGGTCAACCCCATGTAAGTTATGGGGCAGTAACATCACACTTTTCAAAACGTGTTTTTCAGCCCGAAATAAACGCGTTTTTTAAGACAACTGAATCTCCTTGTAACAGCAAGGCTCACAAGAGCCCACACACTCAGCCCTTAACCCCAGTGTACAGAAAGTGTCAAAACGTGTTTTTCAGCAGAAATAAACATGTTTCTGCAAGTTTGGTCAACCCCATGTAAGTTATGGGGCAGTAACATCACCTTTTCAAAACGTGTTTTTCAGCCCGAAATAAACGCGTTTTTTAAGACAACTGAATCTCCTTGTAACAGCAAGGCTCACAAGAGCCCACACACTCAGCCCTTAACCCCAGTGTACAGAAAGTGTCAAAACGTGTTTTTCAGCAGAAATAAACATGTTTCTGCAAGTTTGGTCAACCCCATGTAAGTTATGGGGCAGTAACATGACACTTTTCAAAACGTGTTTTTCAGCCCGAAATAAACGCGTTTTTTCAGGCAACTGAATCTACTTGTAACAGCAAGGCTCAGAAGTGCCCACACACTCAGCCCTTAACCCCAGTGTGCAGAAAGGGTAAAAACGTGTTTTTTAGCAGAAATAAACATGTTTCTGCAAGTTTGGTCAACCCCATGTAAGTTATGGGGCAGTAACATCACACTTTTCAAAACGTGTTTTTCAGCCCGAAATAAACGCGTTTTTTCAGACAACTGAATCTCCTTGTAACAGCAAGGCTCAGAAGAGCCCACACACTCAGCCCTTAACCCCAGTGTACAGAAAGTGTCAAAACGTGTTTTTCAGCAGAAATAAACATGTTTCTGCAAGTTTGGTCAACCCCATGTAAGTTATGGGCCAGAAACATCACACTTTTCAAAACGTGTTTTTCAGCCCGAAATAAACGCGTTTTTTCAGACAACTGAATCTCCTTGTAACAGCAAGGCTCAGAAGAGCCCACACACTCAGCCCTTAACCCCAGTGTACAGAAAGTGTCAAAACGTGTTTTTCAGCAGAAATAAACATGTTTCTGCAAGTTTGGTCAACCCCATGTAAGTTATGGGGCAGTAACATCACACTTTTCAAAACGTGTTTTTCAGCCCGAAATAAACGCGTTTTTTAAGACAACTGAATCTCCTTGTAACAGCAAGGCTCACAAGAGCCCACACACTCAGCCCTTAACCCCAGTGTACAGAAAGTGTCAAAACGTGTTTTTCAGCAGAAATAAACATGTTTCTGCAAGTTTGGTCAACCCCATGTAAGTTATGGGGCAGTAACATCACCTTTTCAAAACGTGTTTTTCAGCCCGAAATAAACGCGTTTTTTAAGACAACTGAATCTCCTTGTAACAGCAAGGCTCACAAGAGCCCACACACTCAGCCCTTAACCCCAGTGTACAGAAAGTGTCAAAACGTGTTTTTCAGCAGAAATAAACATGTTTCTGCAAGTTTGGTCAACCCCATGTAAGTTATGGGGCAGTAACATGACACTTTTCAAAACGTGTTTTTCAGCCCGAAATAAACGCGTTTTTTCAGGCAACTGAATCTACTTGTAACAGCAAGGCTCAGAAGTGCCCACACACTCAGCCCTTAACCCCAGTGTGCAGAAAGGGTAAAAACGTGTTTTTTAGCAGAAATAAACATGTTTCTGCAAGTTTGGTCAACCCCATGTAAGTTATGGGGCAGTAACATCACACTTTTCAAAACGTGTTTTTCAGCCCGAAATAAACGCGTTTTTTCAGACAACTGAATCTCCTTGTAACAGCAAGGCTCAGAAGAGCCCACACACTCAGCCCTTAACCCCAGTGTACAGAAAGTGTCAAAACGTGTTTTTCAGCAGAAATAAACATGTTTCTGCAAGTTTGGTCAACCCCATGTAAGTTATGGGCCAGAAACATCACACTTTTCAAAACGTGTTTTTCAGCCCGAAATAAACGCGTTTTTTCAGACAACTGAATCTCCTTGTAACAGCAAGGCTAAGAAGAGCCCACACACTCAGCCCTTAACCCCAGTGTACAGAAAGTGTCAAAACGTGTTTTTCAGCAGAAATAAACATGTTTCTGCAAGTTTGGTCAACCCCATGTAAGTTATGGGGCAGTAACATCACACTTTTCAAAACGTGTTTTTCAGCCCGAAATAAACGCGTTTTTTCAGACAACTGAATCTCCTTGTAACAGCAAGGCTCAGAAGAGCCCACACACTCAGCCCTTAACCCCAGTGTACAGAAAGTGTCAAAACGTGTTTTTCAGCAGAAATAAACATGTTTCTGCAAGTTTGGTCAACCCCATGTAAGTTATGGGGCAGTAACATCACACTTTTCAAAACGTGTTTTTCAGCCCGAAATAAACGCGTTTTTTCAGACAACTGAATCTCCTTGTAACAGCAAGGCTCAGAAGAGCCCACACACTCAGCCCTTAACCCCAGTGTACAGAAAGTGTCAAAACGTGTTTTTCAGCAGAAATAAACATGTTTCTGCAAGTTTGGTCAACCCCATGTAAGTTATGGGGCAGTAACATCACACTTTTCAAAACGTGTTTTTCAGCCCGAAATAAACGCGTTTTTTAAGACAACTGAATCTCCTTGTAACAGCAAGGCTCACAAGAGCCCACACACTCAGCCCTTAACCCCAGTGTACAGAAAGTGTCAAAACGTGTTTTTCAGCAGAAATAAACATGTTTCTGCAAGTTTGGTCAACCCCATGTAAGTTATGGGGCAGTAACATCACCTTTTCAAAACGTGTTTTTCAGCCCGAAATAAACGCGTTTTTTAAGACAACTGAATCTCCTTGTAACAGCAAGGCTCACAAGAGCCCACACACTCAGCCCTTAACCCCAGTGTACAGAAAGTGTCAAAACGTGTTTTTCAGCAGAAATAAACATGTTTCTGCAAGTTTGGTCAACCCCATGTAAGTTATGGGGCAGTAACATGACACTTTTCAAAACGTGTTTTTCAGCCCGAAATAAACGCGTTTTTTCAGGCAACTGAATCTACTTGTAACAGCAAGGCTCAGAAGTGCCCACACACTCAGCCCTTAACCCCAGTGTGCAGAAAGGGTAAAAACGTGTTTTTTAGCAGAAATAAACATGTTTCTGCAAGTTTGGTCAACCCCATGTAAGTTATGGGGCAGTAACATCACACTTTTCAAAACGTGTTTTTCAGCCCGAAATAAACGCGTTTTTTCAGACAACTGAATCTCCTTGTAACAGCAAGGCTCAGAAGAGCCCACACACTCAGCCCTTAACCCCAGTGTACAGAAAGTGTCAAAACGTGTTTTTCAGCAGAAATAAACATGTTTCTGCAAGTTTGGTCAACCCCATGTAAGTTATGGGGCAGTAACATGACACTTTTCAAAACGTGTTTTTTAGCCCGAAATAAACGCGTTTTTTCAGTCAACTGAATCTCCTTGTAACAGCAAGGCTAAGAAGAGCCCACACACTCAGCCCTTAACCCCAGTGTACAGAAAGTGTCAAAACGTGTTTTTCAGCAGAAATAAACATGTTTCTGCAAGTTTGGTCAACCCCATGTAAGTTATGGGGCAGTAACATCACACTTTTCAAAACGTGTTTTTCAGCCCGAAATAAACGCGTTTTTTCAGACAACTGAATCTCCTTGTAACAGCAAGGCTCAGAAGAGCCCACACACTCAGCCCTTAACCCCAGTGTACAGAAAGTGTCAAAACGTGTTTTTCAGCAGAAATAAACATGTTTCTGCAAGTTTGGTCAACCCCATGTAAGTTATGGGGCAGTAACATCACACTTTTCAAAACGTGTTTTTCAGCCCGAAATAAACGCGTTTTTTCAGACAACTGAATCTCCTTGTAACAGCAAGGCTCAGAAGTGCCCACACACTCAGCCCTTAACCCCAGTGTGCAGAAAGGGTCAAAACGTGTTTTTTAGCAGAAATAAACATGTTTCTGCAAGTTTGGTCAACCCCATGTAAGTTATGGGGCAGTAACATCACACTTTTCAAAACATGTTTTTCAGCCCGAAATAAACGCGTTTTTTCAGACAACTGAATCTCCTTGTAACAGCAAGGCTCAGAAGAGCCCACACACTCAGCCTTTAACCCCAGTGTACAGAAAGTGTCAAAACGTGTTTTTCAGCAGAAATAAACATGTTTCTGCAAGTTTGGTCAACCCCATGTAAGTTATGGGGCAGTAACATCACACTTTTCAAAACATGTTTTTCAGCCCGAAATAAACGCGTTTTTTCAGACAACTGAATCTCCTTGTAACAGCAAGGCTCAGAAGAGCCCACACACTCAGCCTTTAACCCCAGTGTACAGAAAGTGTCAAAACGTGTTTTTCAGCAGAAATAAACATGTTTCTGCAAGTTTGGTCAACCCCATGTAAGTTATGGGGCAGTAACATCACACTTTTCAAAACGTGTTTTTCAGCCCGTAATAAACGCGTTTTTTCAGACAACTGAATCTCCTTGTAACAGCAAGGCTCACAAGAGCCCACACACTCAGCCCTTAACCCCAGTGTACAGAAATTGTCAAAACGTGTTTTTCAGCAGAAATAAACATGTTTCTGCAAGTTTGGTCAACCCCATGTAAGTTATGGGGCAGTAACATCACATTTTCAAACGTGTTTTTCAGCCCGAAATAAACGCGTTTTTTCAGACAACTGAATCTCCTTGTAACAGCAAGGCTAAGAAGAGCCCACACACACAGCCCTTAACCCCAGTGTACAGAAAGTGTCAAAACGTGTTTTTCAGCAGAAATAAACATGTTTCTGCAAGTTTGGTCAACCCCATGTAAGTTATGGGGCAGTAACATGACACTTTTCAAAACGTGTTTTTTAGCCCGAAATAAACGCGTTTTTTCAGTCAACTGAATCTCCTTGTAACAGCAAGGCTAAGAAGAGCCCACACACTCAGCCCTTAACCCCAGTGTACAGAAAGTGTCAAAACGTGTTTTTCAGCAGAAATAAACATGTTTCTGCAAGTTTGGTCAACCCCATGTAAGTTATGGGGCAGTAACATCACACTTTTCAAAACGTGTTTTTCAGCCCGAAATAAACGCGTTTTTTCAGACAACTGAATCTCCTTGTAACAGCAAGGCTCAGAAGAGCCCACACACTCAGCCCTTAACCCCAGTGTACAGAAAGTGTCAAAACGTGTTTTTCAGCAGAAATAAACATGTTTCTGCAAGTTTGGTCAACCCCATGTAAGTTATGGGGCAGTAACATCACACTTTTCAAAACGTGTTTTTCAGCCCGAAATAAACGCGTTTTTTAAGACAACTGATTCTCCTTGTAACAGCAAGGCTCACAAGAGCCCACACACTCAGCCCTTAACCCCAGTGTACAGAAAGTGTCAAAACGTGTTTTTCAGCAGAAATAAACATGTTTCTGCAAGTTTGGTCAACCCCATGTAAGTTATGGGGCAGTAACATCACCTTTTCAAAACGTGTTTTTCAGCCCGAAATAAACGCGTTTTTTAAGACAACTGAATCTCCTTGTAACAGCAAGGCTCACAAGAGCCCACACACTCAGCCCTTAACCCCAGTGTACAGAAAGTGTCAAAACGTGTTTTTCAGCAGAAATAAACATGTTTCTGCAAGTTTGGTCAACCCCATGTAAGTTATGGGGCAGTAACATCACCTTTTCAAAACGTGTTTTTCAGCCCGAAATAAACGCGTTTTTTAAGACAACTGAATCTCCTTGTAACAGCAAGGCTCACAAGAGCCCACACACTCAGCCCTTAACCCCAGTGTACAGAAAGTGTCAAAACGTGTTTTTCAGCAGAAATAAACATGTTTCTGCAAGTTTGGTCAACCCCATGTAAGTTATGGGGCAGTAACATGACACTTTTCAAAACGTGTTTTTCAGCCCGAAATAAACGCGTTTTTTCAGGCAACTGAATCTACTTGTAACAGCAAGGCTCAGAAGTGCCCACACACTCAGCCCTTAACCCCAGTGTGCAGAAAGGGTAAAAACGTGTTTTTTAGCAGAAATAAACATGTTTCTGCAAGTTTGGTCAACCCCATGTAAGTTATGGGGCAGTAACATCACACTTTTCAAAACGTGTTTTTCAGCCCGAAATAAACGCGTTTTTTCAGACAACTGAATCTCCTTGTAACAGCAAGGCTCAGAAGAGCCCACACACTCAGCCCTTAACCCCAGTGTACAGAAAGTGTCAAAACGTGTTTTTCAGCAGAAATAAACATGTTTCTGCAAGTTTGGTCAACCCCATGTAAGTTATGGGCCAGAAACATCACACTTTTCAAAACGTGTTTTTCAGCCCGAAATAAACGCGTTTTTTCAGACAACTGAATCTCCTTGTAACAGCAAGGCTCAGAAGAGCCCACACACTCAGCCCTTAACCCCAGTGTACAGAAAGTGTCAAAACGTGTTTTTCAGCAGAAATAAACATGTTTCTGCAAGTTTGGTCAACCCCATGTAAGTTATGGGGCAGTAACATCACACTTTTCAAAACGTGTTTTTCAGCCCGAAATAAACGCGTTTTTTAAGACAACTGAATCTCCTTGTAACAGCAAGGCTCACAAGAGCCCACACACTCAGCCCTTAACCCCAGTGTACAGAAAGTGTCAAAACGTGTTTTTCAGCAGAAATAAACATGTTTCTGCAAGTTTGGTCAACCCCATGTAAGTTATGGGGCAGTAACATCACCTTTTCAAAACGTGTTTTTCAGCCCGAAATAAACGCGTTTTTTAAGACAACTGAATCTCCTTGTAACAGCAAGGCTCACAAGAGCCCACACACTCAGCCCTTAACCCCAGTGTACAGAAAGTGTCAAAACGTGTTTTTCAGCAGAAATAAACATGTTTCTGCAAGTTTGGTCAACCCCATGTAAGTTATGGGGCAGTAACATGACACTTTTCAAAACGTGTTTTTCAGCCCGAAATAAACGCGTTTTTTCAGGCAACTGAATCTACTTGTAACAGCAAGGCTCAGAAGTGCCCACACACTCAGCCCTTAACCCCAGTGTGCAGAAAGGGTAAAAACGTGTTTTTTAGCAGAAATAAACATGTTTCTGCAAGTTTGGTCAACCCCATGTAAGTTATGGGGCAGTAACATCACACTTTTCAAAACGTGTTTTTCAGCCCGAAATAAACGCGTTTTTTCAGACAACTGAATCTCCTTGTAACAGCAAGGCTCAGAAGAGCCCACACACTCAGCCCTTAACCCCAGTGTACAGAAAGTGTCAAAACGTGTTTTTCAGCAGAAATAAACATGTTTCTGCAAGTTTGGTCAACCCCATGTAAGTTATGGGCCAGAAACATCACACTTTTCAAAACGTGTTTTTCAGCCCGAAATAAACGCGTTTTTTCAGACAACTGAATCTCCTTGTAACAGCAAGGCTAAGAAGAGCCCACACACTCAGCCCTTAACCCCAGTGTACAGAAGTGTCAAAACGTGTTTTTCAGCAGAAATAAACATGTTTCTGCAAGTTTGGTCAACCCCATGTAAGTTATGGGGCAGTAACATCACACTTTTCAAAACGTGTTTTTCAGCCCGAAATAAACGCGTTTTTTCAGACAACTGAATCTCCTTGTAACAGCAAGGCTCAGAAGAGCCCACACACTCAGCCCTTAACCCCAGTGTACAGAAAGTGTCAAAACGTGTTTTTCAGCAGAAATAAACATGTTTCTGCAAGTTTGGTCAACCCCATGTAAGTTATGGGGCAGTAACATCACACTTTTCAAAACGTGTTTTTCAGCCCGAAATAAACGCGTTTTTTCAGACAACTGAATCTCCTTGTAACAGCAAGGCTCAGAAGAGCCCACACACTCAGCCCTTAACCCCAGTGTACAGAAAGTGTCAAAACGTGTTTTTCAGCAGAAATAAACATGTTTCTGCAAGTTTGGTCAACCCCATGTAAGTTATGGGGCAGTAACATCACACTTTTCAAAACGTGTTTTTCAGCCCGAAATAAACGCGTTTTTTAAGACAACTGAATCTACTTGTAACAGCAAGGCTCACAAGAGCCCACACACTCAGCCCTTAACCCCAGTGTACAGAAAGTGTCAAAACGTGTTTTTCAGCAGAAATAAACATGTTTCTGCAAGTTTGGTCAACCCATGTAAGTTATGGGGCAGTAACATCACCTTTTCAAAACGTGTTTTTCAGCCCGAAATAAACGCGTTTTTTAAGACAACTGAATCTCCTTGTAACAGCAAGGCTCACAAGAGCCCACACACTCAGCCCTTAACCCCAGTGTACAGAAAGTGTCAAAACGTGTTTTTCAGCAGAAATAAACATGTTTCTGCAAGTTTGGTCAACCCCATGTAAGTTATGGGGCAGTAACATGACACTTTTCAAAACGTGTTTTTCAGCCCGAAATAAACGCGTTTTTTCAGGCAACTGAATCTACTTGTAACAGCAAGGCTCAGAAGTGCCCACACACTCAGCCCTTAACCCCAGTGTGCAGAAAGGGTAAAAACGTGTTTTTTAGCAGAAATAAACATGTTTCTGCAAGTTTGGTCAACCCCATGTAAGTTATGGGGCAGTAACATGACACTTTTCAAAACGTGTTTTTCAGCCCGAAATAAACGCGTTTTTTCAGACAACTGAATCTCCTTGTAACAGCAAGGCTCAGAAGAGCCCACACACTCAGCCCTTAACCCCAGTGTACAGAAAGTGTCAAAACGTGTTTTTCAGCAGAAATAAACATGTTTCTGCAAGTTTGGTCAACCCCATGTAAGTTATGGGGCAGTAACATGACACTTTTCAAAACGTGTTTTTTAGCCCGAAATAAACGCGTTTTTTCAGTCAACTGAATCTCCTTGTAACAGCAAGGCTAAGAAGAGCCCACACACTCAGCCCTTAACCCCAGTGTACAGAAAGTGTCAAAACGTGTTTTTCAGCAGAAATAAACATGTTTCTGCAAGTTTGGTCAACCCCATGTAAGTTATGGGGCAGTAACATCACACTTTTCAAAACGTGTTTTTCAGCCCGAAATAAACGCGTTTTTTCAGACAACTGAATCTCCTTGTAACAGCAAGGCTCAGAAGAGCCCACACACTCAGCCCTTAACCCCAGTGTACAGAAAGTGTCAAAACGTGTTTTTCAGCAGAAATAAACATGTTTCTGCAAGTTTGGTCAACCCCATGTAAGTTATGGGGCAGTAACATCACACTTTTCAAAACATGTTTTTCAGCCCGAAATAAACGCGTTTTTTCAGACAACTGAATCTCCTTGTAACAGCAAGGCTCAGAAGAGCCCACACACTCAGCCTTTAACCCCAGTGTACAGAAAGTGTCAAAACGTGTTTTTCAGCAGAAATAAACATGTTTCTGCAAGTTTGGTCAACCCCATGTAAGTTATGGGGCAGTAACATCACACTTTTCAAAACGTGTTTTTCAGCCCGAAATAAACGCGTTTTTTCAGACAACTGAATCTCCTTGTAACAGCAAGGCTCAGAAGAGCCCACACACTCAGCCTTTAACCCCAGTGTACAGAAAGTGTCAAAACGTGTTTTTCAGCAGAAATAAACATGTTTCTGCAAGTTTGGTCAACCCCATGTAAGTTATGGGGCAGTAACATCACACTTTTCAAAACGTGTTTTTCAGCCCGAAATAAACGCGTTTTTTCAGACAACTGAATCTCCTTGTAACAGCAAGGCTCACAAGAGCCCACACACTCAGCCCTTAACCCCAGTGTACAGAAATTGTCAAAACGTGTTTTTCAGCAGAAATAAACATGTTTCTGCAAGTTTGGTCAACCCCATGTAAGTTATGGGGCAGTAACATCACACTTTTCAAAACGTGTTTTTCAGCCCGAAATAAACGCGTTTTTTCAGACAACTGAATCTCCTTGTAACAGCAAGGCTAAGAAGAGCCCACACACACAGCCCTTAACCCCAGTGTACAGAAAGTGTCAAAACGTGTTTTTCAGCAGAAATAAACATGTTTCTGCAAGTTTGGTCAACCCCATGTAAGTTATGGGGCAGTAACATGACACTTTTCAAAACGTGTTTTTTAGCCCGAAATAAACGCGTTTTTTCAGTCAACTGAATCTCCTTGTAACAGCAAGGCTAAGAAGAGCCCACACACTCAGCCCTTAACCCCAGTGTACAGAAAGTGTCAAAACGTGTTTTTCAGCAGAAATAAACATGTTTCTGCAAGTTTGGTCAACCCCATGTAAGTTATGGGGCAGTAACATCACACTTTTCAAAACGTGTTTTTCAGCCCGAAATAAACGCGTTTTTTCAGACAACTGAATCTCCTTGTAACAGCAAGGCTCAGAAGAGCCCACACACTCAGCCCTTAACCCCAGTGTACAGAAAGTGTCAAAACGTGTTTTTCAGCAGAAATAAACATGTTTCTGCAAGTTTGGTCAACCCCATGTAAGTTATGGGGCAGTAACATCACACTTTTCAAAACGTGTTTTTCAGCCCGAAATAAACGCGTTTTTTAAGACAACTGAATCTCCTTGTAACAGCAAGGCTCACAAGAGCCCACACACTCAGCCCTTAACCCCAGTGTACAGAAAGTGTCAAAACGTGTTTTTCAGCAGAAATAAACATGTTTCTGCAAGTTTGGTCAACCCCATGTAAGTTATGGGGCAGTAACATCACCTTTTCAAAACGTGTTTTTCAGCCCGAAATAAACGCGTTTTTTAAGACAACTGAATCTCCTTGTAACAGCAAGGCTCACAAGAGCCCACACACTCAGCCCTTAACCCCAGTGTACAGAAAGTGTCAAAACGTGTTTTTCAGCAGAAATAAACATGTTTCTGCAAGTTTGGTCAACCCCATGTAAGTTATGGGGCAGTAACATGACACTTTTCAAAACGTGTTTTTCAGCCCGAAATAAACGCGTTTTTTCAGGCAACTGAATCTACTTGTAACAGCAAGGCTCAGAAGTGCCCACACACTCAGCCCTTAACCCCAGTGTGCAGAAAGGGTAAAAACGTGTTTTTTAGCAGAAATAAACATGTTTCTGCAAGTTTGGTCAACCCCATGTAAGTTATGGGGCAGTAACATCACACTTTTCAAAACGTATTTTTCAGCCCGAAATAAACGCGTTTTTTCAGACAACTGAATCTCCTTGTAACAGCAAGGCTCAGAAGAGCCCACACACTCAGCCCTTAACCCCAGTGTACAGAAAGTGTCAAAACGTGTTTTTCAGCAGAAATAAACATGTTTCTGCAAGTTTGGTCAACCCCATGTAAGTTATGGGCCAGAAACATCACACTTTTCAAAACGTGTTTTTCAGCCCGAAATAAACGCGTTTTTTCAGACAACTGAATCTCCTTGTAACAGCAAGGCTCAGAAGAGCCCACACACTCAGCCCTTAACCCCAGTGTACAGAAAGTGTCAAAACGTGTTTTTCAGCAGAAATAAACATGTTTCTGCAAGTTTGGTCAACCCCATGTAAGTTATGGGGCAGTAACATCACACTTTTCAAAACGTGTTTTTCAGCCCGAAATAAACGCGTTTTTTAAGACAACTGAATCTCCTTGTAACAGCAAGGCTCACAAGAGCCCACACACTCAGCCCTTAACCCCAGTGTACAGAAAGTGTCAAAACGTGTTTTTCAGCAGAAATAAACATGTTTCTGCAAGTTTGGTCAACCCCATGTAAGTTATGGGGCAGTAACATCACCTTTTCAAAACGTGTTTTTCAGCCCGAAATAAACGCGTTTTTTAAGACAACTGAATCTCCTTGTAACAGCAAGGCTCACAAGAGCCCACACACTCAGCCCTTAACCCCAGTGTACAGAAAGTGTCAAAACGTGTTTTTCAGCAGAAATAAACATGTTTCTGCAAGTTTGGTCAACCCCATGTAAGTTATGGGGCAGTAACATGACACTTTTCAAAACGTGTTTTTCAGCCCGAAATAAACGCGTTTTTTCAGGCAACTGAATCTACTTGTAACAGCAAGGCTCAGAAGTGCCCACACACTCAGCCCTTAACCCCAGTGTGCAGAAAGGGTAAAAACGTGTTTTTTAGCAGAAATAAACATGTTTCTGCAAGTTTGGTCAACCCCATGTAAGTTATGGGGCAGTAACATCACACTTTTCAAAACGTGTTTTTCAGCCCGAAATAAACGCGTTTTTTCAGACAACTGAATCTCCTTGTAACAGCAAGGCTCAGAAGAGCCCACACACTCAGCCCTTAACCCCAGTGTACAGAAAGTGTCAAAACGTGTTTTTCAGCAGAAATAAACATGTTTCTGCAAGTTTGGTCAACCCCATGTAAGTTATGGGGCAGTAACATGACACTTTTCAAAACGTGTTTTTTAGCCCGAAATAAACGCGTTTTTTCAGTCAACTGAATCTCCTTGTAACAGCAAGGCTAAGAAGAGCCCACACACTCAGCCCTTAACCCCAGTGTACAGAAAGTGTCAAAACGTGTTTTTCAGCAGAAATAAACATGTTTCTGCAAGTTTGGTCAACCCCATGTAAGTTATGGGGCAGTAACATCACACTTTTCAAAACGTGTTTTTCAGCCCGAAATAAACGCGTTTTTTCAGACAACTGAATCTCCTTGTAACAGCAAGGCTCAGAAGAGCCCACACACTCAGCCCTTAACCCCAGTGTACAGAAAGTGTCAAAACGTGTTTTTCAGCAGAAATAAACATGTTTCTGCAAGTTTGGTCAACCCCATGTAAGTTATGGGGCAGTAACATCACACTTTTCAAAACGTGTTTTTCAGCCCGAAATAAACGCGTTTTTTCAGACAACTGAATCTCCTTGTAACAGCAAGGCTCAGAAGTGCCCACACACTCAGCCCTTAACCCCAGTGTGCAGAAAGGGTCAAAACGTGTTTTTTAGCAGAAATAAACATGTTTCTGCAAGTTTGGTCAACCCCATGTAAGTTATGGGGCAGTAACATCACACTTTTCAAAACATGTTTTTCAGCCCGAAATAAACGCGTTTTTTCAGACAACTGAATCTCCTTGTAACAGCAAGGCTCAGAAGAGCCCACACACTCAGCCTTTAACCCCAGTGTACAGAAAGTGTCAAAACGTGTTTTTCAGCAGAAATAAACATGTTTCTGCAAGTTTGGTCAACCCCATGTAAGTTATGGGGCAGTAACATCACACTTTTCAAAACGTGTTTTTCAGCCCGAAATAAACGCGTTTTTTCAGACAACTGAATCTCCTTGTCACAGCAAGGCTCAGAAGAGCCCACACACTCAGCCTTTAACCCCAGTGTACAGAAAGTGTCAAAACGTGTTTTTCAGCAGAAATAAACATGTTTCTGCAAGTTTGGTCAACCCCATGTAAGTTATGGGGCAGTAACATCACACTTTTCAAAACGTGTTTTTCAGCCCGAAATAAACGCGTTTTTTCAGACAACTGAATCTCCTTGTAACAGCAAGGCTCACAAGAGCCCACACACTCAGCCCTTAACCCCAGTGTACAGAAATTGTCAAAACGTGTTTTTCAGCAGAAATAAACATGTTTCTGCAAGTTTGGTCAACCCCATGTAAGTTATGGGGCAGTAACATCACACTTTTCAAAACGTGTTTTTTAGCCCGAAATAAACGCGTTTTTTCAGTCAACTGAATCTCCTTGTAACAGCAAGGCTAAGAAGAGCCCACACACTCAGCCCTTAACCCCAGTGTACAGAAAGTGTCAAAACGTGTTTTTCAGCAGAAATAAACATGTTTCTGCAAGTTTGGTCAACCCCATGTAAGTTATGGGGCAGTAACATCACACTTTTCAAAACGTGTTTTTCAGCCCGAAATAAACGCGTTTTTTCAGACAACTGAATCTCCTTGTAACAGCAAGGCTCAGAAGAGCCCACACACTCAGCCCTTAACCCCAGTGTACAGAAAGTGTCAAAACGTGTTTTTCAGCAGAAATAAACATGTTTCTGCAAGTTTGGTCAACCCCATGTAAGTTATGGGGCAGTAACATCACACTTTTCAAAACGTGTTTTTCAGCCCGAAATAAACGCGTTTTTTAAGACAACTGAATCTCCTTGTAACAGCAAGGCTCACAAGAGCCCACACACTCAGCCCTTAACCCCAGTGTACAGAAAGTGTCAAAACGTGTTTTTCAGCAGAAATAAACATGTTTCTGCAAGTTTGGTCAACCCCATGTAAGTTATGGGGCAGTAACATCACCTTTTCAAAACGTGTTTTTCAGCCCGAAATAAACGCGTTTTTTAAGACAACTGAATCTCCTTGTAACAGCAAGGCTCACAAGAGCCCACACACTCAGCCCTTAACCCCAGTGTACAGAAAGTGTCAAAACGTGTTTTTCAGCAGAAATAAACATGTTTCTGCAAGTTTGGTCAACCCCATGTAAGTTATGGGGCAGTAACATGACACTTTTCAAAACGTGTTTTTCAGCCCGAAATAAACGCGTTTTTTCAGGCAACTGAATCTACTTGTAACAGCAAGGCTCAGAAGTGCCCACACACTCAGCCCTTAACCCCAGTGTGCAGAAAGGGTAAAAACGTGTTTTTTAGCAGAAATAAACATGTTTCTGCAAGTTTGGTCAACCCCATGTAAGTTATGGGGCAGTAACATCACACTTTTCAAAACGTGTTTTTCAGCCCGAAATAAACGCGTTTTTTCAGACAACTGAATCTCCTTGTAACAGCAAGGCTCAGAAGAGCCCACACACTCAGCCCTTAACCCCAGTGTACAGAAAGTGTCAAAACGTGTTTTTCAGCAGAAATAAACATGTTTCTGCAAGTTTGGTCAACCCCATGTAAGTTATGGGCCAGAAACATCACACTTTTCAAAACGTGTTTTTCAGCCCGAAATAAACGCGTTTTTTCAGACAACTGAATCTCCTTGTAACAGCAAGGCTCAGAAGAGCCCACACACTCAGCCCTTAACCCCAGTGTACAGAAAGTGTCAAAACGTGTTTTTCAGCAGAAATAAACATGTTTCTGCAAGTTTGGTCAACCCCATGTAAGTTATGGGGCAGTAACATCACACTTTTCAAAACGTGTTTTTCAGCCCGAAATAAACGCGTTTTTTAACACAACTGAATCTCCTTGTAACAGCAAGGCTCACAAGAGCCCACACACTCAGCCCTTAACCCCAGTGTACAGAAAGTGTCAAAACGTGTTTTTCAGCAGAAATAAACATGTTTCTGCAAGTTTGGTCAACCCCATGTAAGTTATGGGGCAGTAACATCACACTTTTCAAAACGTGTTTTTCAGCCCGAAATAAACGCGTTTTTTAAGACAACTGAATCTCCTTGTAACAGCAAGGCTCACAAGAGCCCACACACTCAGCCCTTAACCCCAGTGTACAGAAAGTGTCAAAACGTGTTTTTCAGCAGAAATAAACATGTTTCTGCAAGTTTGGTCAACCCCATGTAAGTTATGGGGCAGTAACATCACCTTTTCAAAACGTGTTTTTCAGCCCGAAATAAACGCGTTTTTTAAGACAACTGAATCTCCTTGTAACAGCAAGGCTCACAAGAGCCCACACACTCAGCCCTTAACCCCAGTGTACAGAAAGTGTCAAAACGTGTTTTTCAGCAGAAATAAACATGTTTCTGCAAGTTTGGTCAACCCCATGTAAGTTATGGGGCAGTAACATGACACTTTTCAAAACGTGTTTTTCAGCCCGAAATAAACGCGTTTTTTCAGGCAACTGAATCTACTTGTAACAGCAAGGCTCAGAAGTGCCCACACACTCAGCCCTTAACCCCAGTGTGCAGAAAGGGTAAAAACGTGTTTTTTAGCAGAAATAAACATGTTTCTGCAAGTTTGGTCAACCCCATGTAAGTTATGGGGCAGTAACATCACACTTTTCAAAACGTGTTTTTCAGCCCGAAATAAACGCGTTTTTTCAGACAACTGAATCTCCTTGTAACAGCAAGGCTCAGAAGAGCCCACACACTCAGCCCTTAACCCCAGTGTACAGAAAGTGTCAAAACGTGTTTTTCAGCAGAAATAAACATGTTTCTGCAAGTTTGGTCAACCCCATGTAAGTTATGGGCCAGAAACATCACACTTTTCAAAACGTGTTTTTCAGCCCGAAATAAACGCGTTTTTTCAGACAACTGAATCTCCTTGTAACAGCAAGGCTCAGAAGAGCCCACACACTCAGCCCTTAACCCCAGTGTACAGAAAGTGTCAAAACGTGTTTTTCAGCAGAAATAAACATGTTTCTGCAAGTTTGGTCAACCCCATGTAAGTTATGGGGCAGTAACATCACACTTTTCAAAACGTGTTTTTCAGCCCGAAATAAACGCGTTTTTTAACACAACTGAATCTCCTTGTAACAGCAAGGCTCACAAGAGCCCACACACTCAGCCCTTAACCCCAGTGTACAGAAAGTGTCAAAACGTGTTTTTCAGCAGAAATAAACATGTTTCTGCAAGTTTGGTCAACCCCATGTAAGTTATGGGGCAGTAACATCACACTTTTCAAAACGTGTTTTTCAGCCCGAAATAAACGCGTTTTTTCAGACAACTGAATCTCCTTGTAACAGCAAGGCTCAGAAGTGCCCACACACTCAGCCCTTAACCCCAGTGTGCAGAAAGGGTCAAAACGTGTTTTTTAGCAGAAATAAACATGTTTCTGCAAGTTTGGTCAACCCCATGTAAGTTATGGGGCAGTAACATCACACTTTTCAAAACATGTTTTTCAGCCCGAAATAAACGCGTTTTTTCAGACAACTGAATCTCCTTGTAACAGCAAGGCTCAGAAGAGCCCACACACTCAGCCTTTAACCCCAGTGTACAGAAAGTGTCAAAACGTGTTTTTCAGCAGAAATAAACATGTTTCTGCAAGTTTGGTCAACCCCATGTAAGTTATGGGGCAGTAACATCACACTTTTCAAAACGTGTTTTTCAGCCCGAAATAAACGCGTTTTTTCAGACAACTGAATCTCCTTGTAACAGCAAGGCTAAGAAGAGCCCACACACACAGCCCTTAACCCCAGTGTACAGAAAGTGTCAAAACGTGTTTTTCAGCAGAAATAAACATGTTTCTGCAAGTTTGGTCAACCCCATGTAAGTTATGGGGCAGTAACATGACACTTTTCAAAACGTGTTTTTTAGCCCGAAATAAACGCGTTTTTTCAGTCAACTGAATCTCCTTGTAACAGCAAGGCTAAGAAGAGCCCACACACTCAGCCCTTAACCCCAGTGTACAGAAAGTTTCAAAACGTGTTTTTCAGCAGAAATAAACATGTTTCTGCAAGTTTGGTCAACCCCATGTAAGTTATGGGGCAGTAACATCACACTTTTCAAAACGTGTTTTTCAGCCCGAAATAAACGCGTTTTTTCAGACAACTGAATCTCCTTGTAACAGCAAGGCTCAGAAGAGCCCACACACTCAGCCCTTAACCCCAGTGTACAGAAAGTGTCAAAACGTGTTTTTCAGCAGAAATAAACATGTTTCTGCAAGTTTGGTCAACCCCATGTAAGTTATGGGGCAGTAACATCACACTTTTCAAAACGTGTTTTTCAGCCCGAAATAAACGCGTTTTTTAAGACAACTGAATCTCCTTGTAACAGCAAGGCTCACAAGAGCCCACACACTCAGCCCTTAACCCCAGTGTACAGAAAGTGTCAAAACGTGTTTTTCAGCAGAAATAAACATGTTTCTGCAAGTTTGGTCAACCCCATGTAAGTTATGGGGCAGTAACATCACCTTTTCAAAACGTGTTTTTCAGCCCGAAATAAACGCGTTTTTTAAGACAACTGAATCTCCTTGTAACAGCAAGGCTCACAAGAGCCCACACACTCAGCCCTTAACCCCAGTGTACAGAAAGTGTCAAAACGTGTTTTTCAGCAGAAATAAACATGTTTCTGCAAGTTTGGTCAACCCCATGTAAGTTATGGGGCAGTAACATCACCTTTTCAAAACGTGTTTTTCAGCCCGAAATAAACGCGTTTTTTAAGACAACTGAATCTCCTTGTAACAGCAAGGCTCACAAGAGCCCACACACTCAGCCCTTAACCCCAGTGTACAGAAAGTGTCAAAACGTGTTTTTCAGCAGAAATAAACATGTTTCTGCAAGTTTGGTCAACCCCATGTAAGTTATGGGGCAGTAACATCACACTTTTCAAAACGTGTTTTTCAGCCCGAAATAAACGCGTTTTTTCAGACAACTGAATCTCCTTGTAACAGCAAGGCTAAGAAGAGCCCACACACACAGCCCTTAACCCCAGTGTACAGAAAGTGTCAAAACGTGTTTTTCAGCAGAAATAAACATGTTTCTGCAAGTTTGGTCAACCCCATGTAAGTTATGGGGCAGTAACATGACACTTTTCAAAACGTGTTTTTTAGCCCGAAATAAACGCGTTTTTTCAGTCAACTGAATCTCCTTGTAACAGCAAGGCTAAGAAGAGCCCACACACTCAGCCCTTAACCCCAGTGTACAGAAAGTGTCAAAACGTGTTTTTCAGCAGAAATAAACATGTTTCTGCAAGTTTGGTCAACCCCATGTAAGTTATGGGGCAGTAACATCACACTTTTCAAAACGTGTTTTTCAGCCCGAAATAAACGCGTTTTTTCAGACAACTGAATCTCCTTGTAACAGCAAGGCTCAGAAGAGCCCACACACTCAGCCCTTAACCCCAGTGTACAGAAAGTGTCAAAACGTGTTTTTCAGCAGAAATAAACATGTTTCTGCAAGTTTGGTCAACCCCATGTAAGTTATGGGGCAGTAACATCACACTTTTCAAAACGTGTTTTTCAGCCCGAAATAAACGCGTTTTTTAAGACAACTGAATCTCCTTGTAACAGCAAGGCTCACAAGAGCCCACACACTCAGCCCTTAACCCCAGTGTACAGAAAGTGTCAAAACGTGTTTTTCAGCAGAAATAAACATGTTTCTGCAAGTTTGGTCAACCCCATGTAAGTTATGGGGCAGTAACATCACCTTTTCAAAACGTGTTTTTCAGCCCGAAATAAACGCGTTTTTTAAGACAACTGAATCTCCTTGTAACAGCAAGGCTCACAAGAGCCCACACACTCAGCCCTTAACCCCAGTGTACAGAAAGTGTCAAAACGTGTTTTTCAGCAGAAATAAACATGTTTCTGCAAGTTTGGTCAACCCCATGTAAGTTATGGGGCAGTAACATGACACTTTTCAAAACGTGTTTTTCAGCCCGAAATAAACGCGTTTTTTCAGGCAACTGAATCTACTTGTAACAGCAAGGCTCAGAAGTGCCCACACACTCAGCCCTTAACCCCAGTGTGCAGAAAGGGTAAAAACGTGTTTTTTAGCAGAAATAAACATGTTTCTGCAAGTTTGGTCAACCCCATGTAAGTTATGGGGCAGTAACATCACACTTTTCAAAACGTGTTTTTCAGCCCGAAATAAACGCGTTTTTTCAGACAACTGAATCTCCTTGTAACAGCAAGGCTCAGAAGAGCCCACACACTCAGCCCTTAACCCCAGTGTACAGAAAGTGTCAAAACGTGTTTTTCAGCAGAAATAAACATGTTTCTGCAAGTTTGGTCAACCCCATGTAAGTTATGGGCCAGAAACATCACACTTTTCAAAACGTGTTTTTCAGCCCGAAATAAACGCGTTTTTTCAGACAACTGAATCTCCTTGTAACAGCAAGGCTCAGAAGAGCCCACACACTCAGCCCTTAACCCCAGTGTACAGAAAGTGTCAAAACGTGTTTTTCAGCAGAAATAAACATGTTTCTGCAAGTTTGGTCAACCCCATGTAAGTTATGGGGCAGTAACATCACACTTTTCAAAACGTGTTTTTCAGCCCGAAATAAACGCGTTTTTTAACACAACTGAATCTCCTTGTAACAGCAAGGCTCACAAGAGCCCACACACTCAGCCCTTAACCCCAGTGTACAGAAAGTGTCAAAACGTGTTTTTCAGCAGAAATAAACATGTTTCTGCAAGTTTGGTCAACCCCATGTAAGTTATGGGGCAGTAACATCACACTTTTCAAAACGTGTTTTTCAGCCCGAAATAAACGCGTTTTTTAAGACAACTGAATCTCCTTGTAACAGCAAGGCTCACAAGAGCCCACACACTCAGCCCTTAACCCCAGTGTACAGAAAGTGTCAAAACGTGTTTTTCAGCAGAAATAAACATGTTTCTGCAAGTTTGGTCAACCCCATGTAAGTTATGGGGCAGTAACATCACCTTTTCAAAACGTGTTTTTCAGCCCGAAATAAACGCGTTTTTTAAGACAACTGAATCTCCTTGTAACAGCAAGGCTCACAAGAGCCCACACACTCAGCCCTTAACCCCAGTGTACAGAAAGTGTCAAAACGTGTTTTTCAGCAGAAATAAACATGTTTCTGCAAGTTTGGTCAACCCCATGTAAGTTATGGGGCAGTAACATGACACTTTTCAAAACGTGTTTTTCAGCTCGAAATAAACGCGTTTTTTCAGGCAACTGAATCTACTTGTAACAGCAAGGCTCAGAAGTGCCCACACACTCAGCCCTTAACCCCAGTGTGCAGAAAGGGTAAAAACGTGTTTTTTAGCAGAAATAAACATGTTTCTGCAAGTTTGGTCAACCCCATGTAAGTTATGGGGCAGTAACATCACACTTTTCAAAACGTGTTTTTCAGCCCGAAATAAACGCGTTTTTTCAGACAACTGAATCTCCTTGTAACAGCAAGGCTCAGAAGAGCCCACACACTCAGCCCTTAACCCCAGTGTACAGAAAGTGTCAAAACGTGTTTTTCAGCAGAAATAAACATGTTTCTGCAAGTTTGGTCAACCCCATGTAAGTTATGGGCCAGAAACATCACACTTTTCAAAACGTGTTTTTCAGCCCGAAATAAACGCGTTTTTTCAGACAACTGAATCTCCTTGTAACAGCAAGGCTCAGAAGAGCCCACACACTCAGCCCTTAACCCCAGTGTACAGAAAGTGTCAAAACGTGTTTTTCAGCAGAAATAAACATGTTTCTGCAAGTTTGGTCAACCCCATGTAAGTTATGGGGCAGTAACATCACACTTTTCAAAACGTGTTTTTCAGCCCGAAATAAACGCGTTTTTTAACACAACTGAATCTCCTTGTAACAGCAAGGCTCACAAGAGCCCACACACTCAGCCCTTAACCCCAGTGTACAGAAAGTGTCAAAACGTGTTTTTCAGCAGAAATAAACATGTTTCTGCAAGTTTGGTCAACCCCATGTAAGTTATGGGGCAGTAACATCACACTTTTCAAAACGTGTTTTTCAGCCCGAAATAAACGCGTTTTTTCAGACAACTGAATCTCCTTGTAACAGCAAGGCTCAGAAGTGCCCACACACTCAGCCCTTAACCCCAGTGTGCAGAAAGGGTCAAAACGTGTTTTTTAGCAGAAATAAACATGTTTCTGCAAGTTTGGTCAACCCCATGTAAGTTATGGGGCAGTAACATCACACTTTTCAAAACATGTTTTTCAGCCCGAAATAAACGCGTTTTTTCAGACAACTGAATCTCCTTGTAACAGCAAGGCTCAGAAGAGCCCACACACTCAGCCTTTAACCCCAGTGTACAGAAAGTGTCAAAACGTGTTTTTCAGCAGAAATAAACATGTTTCTGCAAGTTTGGTCAACCCCATGTAAGTTATGGGGCAGTAACATCACACTTTTCAAAACGTGTTTTTCAGCCCGAAATAAACGCGTTTTTTCAGACAACTGAATCTCCTTGTAACAGCAAGGCTCAGAAGAGCCCACACACTCAGCCTTTAACCCCAGTGTACAGAAAGTGTCAAAACGTGTTTTTCAGCAGAAATAAACATGTTTCTGCAAGTTTGGTCAACCCCATGTAAGTTATGGGGCAGTAACATCACACTTTTCAAAACGTGTTTTTCAGCCCGAAATAAACGCGTTTTTTCAGACAACTGAATCTCCTTGTAACAGCAAGGCTCACAAGAGCCCACACACTCAGCCCTTAACCCCAGTGTACAGAAATTGTCAAAACGTGTTTTTCAGCAGAAATAAACATGTTTCTGCAAGTTTGGTCAACCCCATGTAAGTTATGGGGCAGTAACATCACACTTTTCAAAACGTGTTTTTCAGCCCGAAATAAACGCGTTTTTTCAGACAACTGAATCTCCTTGTAACAGCAAGGCTAAGAAGAGCCCACACACACAGCCCTTAACCCCAGTGTACAGAAAGTGTCAAAACGTGTTTTTCAGCAGAAATAAACATGTTTCTGCAAGTTTGGTCAACCCCATGTAAGTTATGGGGCAGTAACATGACACTTTTCAAAACGTGTTTTTTAGCCCGAAATAAACGCGTTTTTTCAGTCAACTGAATCTCCTTGTAACAGCAAGGCTAAGAAGAGCCCACACACTCAGCCCTTAACCCCAGTGTACAGAAAGTTTCAAAACGTGTTTTTCAGCAGAAATAAACATGTTTCTGCAAGTTTGGTCAACCCCATGTAAGTTATGGGGCAGTAACATCACACTTTTCAAAACGTGTTTTTCAGCCCGAAATAAACGCGTTTTTTCAGACAACTGAATCTCCTTGTAACAGCAAGGCTCAGAAGAGCCCACACACTCAGCCCTTAACCCCAGTGTACAGAAAGTGTCAAAACGTGTTTTTCAGCAGAAATAAACATGTTTCTGCAAGTTTGGTCAACCCCATGTAAGTTATGGGGCAGTAACATCACACTTTTCAAAACGTGTTTTTCAGCCCGAAATAAACGCGTTTTTTAAGACAACTGAATCTCCTTGTAACAGCAAGGCTCACAAGAGCCCACACACTCAGCCCTTAACCCCAGTGTACAGAAAGTGTCAAAACGTGTTTTTCAGCAGAAATAAACATGTTTCTGCAAGTTTGGTCAACCCCATGTAAGTTATGGGGCAGTAACATCACCTTTTCAAAACGTGTTTTTCAGCCCGAAATAAACGCGTTTTTTAAGACAACTGAATCTCCTTGTAACAGCAAGGCTCACAAGAGCCCACACACTCAGCCCTTAACCCCAGTGTACAGAAAGTGTCAAAACGTGTTTTTCAGCAGAAATAAACATGTTTCTGCAAGTTTGGTCAACCCCATGTAAGTTATGGGGCAGTAACATCACCTTTTCAAAACGTGTTTTTCAGCCCGAAATAAACGCGTTTTTTAAGACAACTGAATCTCCTTGTAACAGCAAGGCTCACAAGAGCCCACACACTCAGCCCTTAACCCCAGTGTACAGAAAGTGTCAAAACGTGTTTTTCAGCAGAAATAAACATGTTTCTGCAAGTTTGGTCAACCCCATGTAAGTTATGGGGCAGTAACATGACACTTTTCAAAACGTGTTTTTCAGCCCGAAATAAACGCGTTTTTTCAGGCAACTGAATCTACTTGTAACAGCAAGGCTCAGAAGTGCCCACACACTCAGCCCTTAACCCCAGTGTGCAGAAAGGGTAAAAACGTGTTTTTTAGCAGAAATAAACATGTTTCTGCAAGTTTGGTCAACCCCATGTAAGTTATGGGGCAGTAACATCACACTTTTCAAAACGTGTTTTTCAGCCCGAAATAAACGCGTTTTTTCAGACAACTGAATCTCCTTGTAACAGCAAGGCTCAGAAGAGCCCACACACTCAGCCCTTAACCCCAGTGTACAGAAAGTGTCAAAACGTGTTTTTCAGCAGAAATAAACATGTTTCTGCAAGTTTGGTCAACCCCATGTAAGTTATGGGCCAGAAACATCACACTTTTCAAAACGTGTTTTTCAGCCCGAAATAAACGCGTTTTTTCAGACAACTGAATCTCCTTGTAACAGCAAGGCTAAGAAGAGCCCACACACTCAGCCCTTAACCCCAGTGTACAGAAAGTGTCAAAACGTGTTTTTCAGCAGAAATAAACATGTTTCTGCAAGTTTGGTCAACCCCATGTAAGTTATGGGGCAGTAACATCACACTTTTCAAAACGTGTTTTTCAGCCCGAAATAAACGCGTTTTTTCAGACAACTGAATCTCCTTGTAACAGCAAGGCTCAGAAGAGCCCACACACTCAGCCCTTAACCCCAGTGTACAGAAAGTGTCAAAACGTGTTTTTCAGCAGAAATAAACATGTTTCTGCAAGTTTGGTCAACCCCATGTAAGTTATGGGGCAGTAACATCACACTTTTCAAAACGTGTTTTTCAGCCCGAAATAAACGCGTTTTTTCAGACAACTGAATCTCCTTGTAACAGCAAGGCTCAGAAGAGCCCACACACTCAGCCCTTAACCCCAGTGTACAGAAAGTGTCAAAACGTGTTTTTCAGCAGAAATAAACATGTTTCTGCAAGTTTGGTCAACCCCATGTAAGTTATGGGGCAGTAACATCACACTTTTCAAAACGTGTTTTTCAGCCCGAAATAAACGCGTTTTTTAAGACAACTGAATCTCCTTGTAACAGCAAGGCTCACAAGAGCCCACACACTCAGCCCTTAACCCCAGTGTACAGAAAGTGTCAAAACGTGTTTTTCAGCAGAAATAAACATGTTTCTGCAAGTTTGGTCAACCCCATGTAAGTTATGGGGCAGTAACATCACCTTTTCAAAACGTGTTTTTCAGCCCGAAATAAACGCGTTTTTTAAGACAACTGAATCTCCTTGTAACAGCAAGGCTCACAAGAGCCCACACACTCAGCCCTTAACCCCAGTGTACAGAAAGTGTCAAAACGTGTTTTTCAGCAGAAATAAACATGTTTCTGCAAGTTTGGTCAACCCCATGTAAGTTATGGGGCAGTAACATGACACTTTTCAAAACGTGTTTTTCAGCCCGAAATAAACGCGTTTTTTCAGGCAACTGAATCTACTTGTAACAGCAAGGCTCAGAAGTGCCCACACACTCAGCCCTTAACCCCAGTGTGCAGAAAGGGTAAAAACGTGTTTTTTAGCAGAAATAAACATGTTTCTGCAAGTTTGGTCAACCCCATGTAAGTTATGGGGCAGTAACATCACACTTTTCAAAACGTGTTTTTCAGCCCGAAATAAACGCGTTTTTTCAGACAACTGAATCTCCTTGTAACAGCAAGGCTCAGAAGAGCCCACACACTCAGCCCTTAACCCCAGTGTACAGAAAGTGTCAAAACGTGTTTTTCAGCAGAAATAAACATGTTTCTGCAAGTTTGGTCAACCCCATGTAAGTTATGGGGCAGTAACATCACACTTTTCAAAACGTGTTTTTCAGCCCGAAATAAACGCGTTTTTTCAGACAACTGAATCTCCTTGTAACAGCAAGGCTCAGAAGAGCCCACACACTCAGCCCTTAACCCCAGTGTACAGAAAGTGTCAAAACGTGTTTTTCAGCAGAAATAAACATGTTTCTGCAAGTTTGGTCAACCCCATGTAAGTTATGGGGCAGTAACATCACACTTTTCAAAACGTGTTTTTCAGCCCGAAATAAACGCATTTTTTCAGACAACTGAATCTCCTTGTAACAGCAAGGCTCAGAAGTGCCCACACACTCAGCCCTTAACCCCAGTGTGCAGAAAGGGTCAAAACGTGTTTTTTAGCAGAAATAAACATGTTTCTGCAAGTTTGGTCAACCCCATGTAAGTTATGGGGCAGTAACATCACACTTTTCAAAACATGTTTTTCAGCCCGAAATAAACGCGTTTTTTCAGACAACTGAATCTCCTTGTAACAGCAAGGCTCAGAAGAGCCCACACACTCAGCCCTTAACCCCAGTGTACAGAAAGTGTCAAAACGTGTTTTTCAGCAGAAATAAACATGTTTCTGCAAGTTTGGTCAACCCCATGTAAGTTATGGGGCAGTAACATCACACTTTTCAAAACGTGTTTTTCAGCCCGAAATAAACGCGTTTTTTAAGACAACTGAATCTCCTTGTAACAGCAAGGCTCACAAGAGCCCACACACTCAGCCCTTAACCCCAGTGTACAGAAAGTGTCAAAACGTGTTTTTCAGCAGAAATAAACATGTTTCTGCAAGTTTGGTCAACCCCATGTAAGTTATGGGGCAGTAACATCACCTTTTCAAAACGTGTTTTTCAGCCCGAAATAAACGCGTTTTTTAAGACAACTGAATCTCCTTGTAACAGCAAGGCTCACAAGAGCCCACACACTCAGCCCTTAACCCCAGTGTACAGAAAGTGTCAAAACGTGTTTTTCAGCAGAAATAAACATGTTTCTGCAAGTTTGGTCAACCCCATGTAAGTTATGGGGCAGTAACATGACACTTTTCAAAACGTGTTTTTCAGCCCGAAATAAACGCGTTTTTTCAGGCAACTGAATCTACTTGTAACAGCAAGGCTCAGAAGTGCCCACACACTCAGCCCTTAACCCCAGTGTACAGAAAGGGTAAAAACGTGTTTTTTAGCAGAAATAAACATGTTTCTGCAAGTTTGGTCAACCCCATGTAAGTTATGGGGCAGTAACATCACACTTTTCAAAACGTGTTTTTCAGCCCGAAATAAACGCGTTTTTTCAGACAACTGAATCTCCTTGTAACAGCAAGCCTCAGAAGAGCCCACACACTCAGCCCTTAACCCCAGTGTACAGAAAGTGTCAAAACGTGTTTTTCAGCAGAAATAAACATGTTTCTGCAAGTTTGGTCAACCCCATGTAAGTTATGGGCCAGAAACATCACACTTTTCAAAACGTGTTTTTCAGCCCGAAATAAACGCGTTTTTTCAGACAACTGAATCTCCTTGTAACAGCAAGGCTAAGAAGAGCCCACACACTCAGCCCTTAACCCCAGTGTACAGAAAGTGTCAAAACGTGTTTTTCAGCAGAAATAAACATGTTTCTGCAAGTTTGGTCAACCCCATGTAAGTTATGGGGCAGTAACATCACACTTTTCAAAACGTGTTTTTCAGCCCGAAATAAACGCGTTTTTTCAGACAACTGAATCTCCTTGTAACAGCAAGGCTCAGAAGAGCCCACACACTCAGCCCTTAACCCCAGTGTACAGAAAGTGTCAAAACGTGTTTTTCAGCAGAAATAAACATGTTTCTGCAAGTTTGGTCAACCCCATGTAAGTTATGGGGCAGTAACATCACACTTTTCAAAACGTGTTTTTCAGCCCGAAATAAACGCGTTTTTCAGACAACTGAATCTCCTTGTAACAGCAAGGCTCAGAAGAGCCCACACACTCAGCCCTTAACCCCAGTGTACAGAAAGTGTCAAAACGTGTTTTTCAGCAGAAATAAACATGTTTCTGCAAGTTTGGTCAACCCCATGTAAGTTATGGGGCAGTAACATCACACTTTTCAAAACGTGTTTTTCAGCCCGAAATAAACGCGTTTTTTAAGACAACTGAATCTCCTTGTAACAGCAAGGCTCACAAGAGCCCACACACTCAGCCCTTAACCCCAGTGTACAGAAAGTGTCAAAACGTGTTTTTCAGCAGAAATAAACATGTTTCTGCAAGTTTGGTCAACCCCATGTAAGTTATGGGGCAGTAACATGACACTTTTCAAAACGTGTTTTTCAGCCCGAAATAAACGCGTTTTTTAAGACAACTGAATCTCCTTGTAACAGCAAGGCTCACAAGAGCCCACACACTCAGCCCTTAACCCCAGTGTACAGAAAGTGTCAAAACGTGTTTTTCAGCAGAAATAAACATGTTTCTGCAAGTTTGGTCAACCCCATGTAAGTTATGGGGCAGTAACATGACACTTTTCAAAACGTGTTTTTCAGCCCGAAATAAACGCGTTTTTTCAGACAACTGAATCTCCTTGTAACAGCAAGGCTCAGAAGAGCCCACACACTCAGCCCTTAACCCCAGTGTACAGAAAGTGTCAAAACGTGTTTTTCAGCAGAAATAAACATGTTTCTGCAAGTTTGGTCAACCCCATGTAAGTTATGGGGCAGTAACATGACACTTTTCAAAACGTGTTTTTTAGCCCGAAATAAACGCGTTTTTTCAGTCAACTGAATCTCCTTGTAACAGCAAGGCTAAGAAGAGCCCACACACTCAGCCCTTAACCCCAGTGTACAGAAAGTGTCAAAACGTGTTTTTCAGCAGAAATAAACATGTTTCTGCAAGTTTGGTCAACCCCATGTAAGTTATGGGGCAGTAACATCACACTTTTCAAAACGTGTTTTTCAGCCCGAAATAAACGCGTTTTTTCAGACAACTGAATCTCCTTGTAACAGCAAGGCTCAGAAGAGCCCACACACTCAGCCCTTAACCCCAGTGTACAGAAAGTGTCAAAACGTGTTTTTCAGCAGAAATAAACATGTTTCTGCAAGTTTGGTCAACCCCATGTAAGTTATGGGGCAGTAACATCACACTTTTCAAAACGTGTTTTTCAGCCCGAAATAAACGCGTTTTTTCAGACAACTGAATCTCCTTGTAACAGCAAGGCTCAGAAGTGCCCACACACTCAGCCCTTAACCCCAGTGTGCAGAAAGGGTCAAAACGTGTTTTTTAGCAGAAATAAACATGTTTCTGCAAGTTTGGTCAACCCCATGTAAGTTATGGGGCAGTAACATCACACTTTTCAAAACATGTTTTTCAGCCCGAAATAAACGCGTTTTTTCAGACAACTGAATCTCCTTGTAACAGCAAGGCTCAGAAGAGCCCACACACTCAGCCTTTAACCCCAGTGTACAGAAAGTGTCAAAACGTGTTTTTCAGCAGAAATAAACATGTTTCTGCAAGTTTGGTCAACCCCATGTAAGTTATGGGGCAGTAACATCACACTTTTCAAAACGTGTTTTTCAGCCCGAAATAAACGCGTTTTTTCAGACAACTGAATCTCCTTGTAACAGCAAGGCTCAGAAGAGCCCACACACTCAGCCTTTAACCCCAGTGTACAGAAAGTGTCAAAACGTGTTTTTCAGCAGAAATAAACATGTTTCTGCAAGTTTGGTCAACCCCATGTAAGTTATGGGGCAGTAACATCACACTTTTCAAAACGTGTTTTTCAGCCCGAAATAAACGCGATTTTTCAGGCAACTGAATCTACTTGTAACAGCAAGGCTCAGAAGTGCCCACACACTCAGCCCTTAACCCCAGTGTGCAGAAAGGGTAAAAACGTGTTTTTTAGCAGAAATAAACATGTTTCTGCAAGTTTGGTCAACCCCATGTAAGTTATGGGGCAGTAACATCACACTTTTCAAAACGTGTTTTTCAGCCCGAAATAAACGCGTTTTTTCAGACAACTGAATCTCCTTGTAACAGCAAGGCTCAGAAGAGCCCACACACTCAGCCCTTTACCCCAGTGTACAGAAAGTGTCAAAACGTGTTTTTCAGCAGAAATAAACATGTTTCTGCAAGTTTGGTCAACCCCATGTAAGTTATGGGCCAGAAAAATCACACTTTTCAAAACGTGTTTTTCAGCCCGAAATAAACGCGTTTTTTCAGACAACTGAATCTCCTTGTAACAGCAAGGCTAAGAAGAGCCCACACACTCAGCCCTTAACCCCAGTGTACAGAAAGTGTCAAAACGTGTTTTTCAGCAGAAATAAACATGTTTCTGCAAGTTTGGTCAACCCCATGTAAGTTATGGGGCAGTAACATCACACTTTTCAAAACGTGTTTTTCAGCCCGAAATAAACGCGTTTTTTCAGACAACTGAATCTCCTTGTAACAGCAAGGCTCAGAAGAGCCCACACACTCAGCCCTTAACCCCAGTGTACAGAAAGTGTCAAAACGTGTTTTTCAGCAGAAATAAACATGTTTCTGCAAGTTTGGTCAACCCCATGTAAGTTATGGGGCAGTAACATCACACTTTTCAAAACGTGTTTTTCAGCCCGAAATAAACGCGTTTTTTCAGACAACTGAATCTCCTTGTAACAGCAAGGCTCAGAAGAGCCCACACACTCAGCCCTTAACCCCAGTGTACAGAAAGTGTCAAAACGTGTTTTTCAGCAGAAATAAACATGTTTCTGCAAGTTTGGTCAACCCCATGTAAGTTATGGGGCAGTAACATCACACTTTTCAAAACGTGTTTTTCAGCCCGAAATAAACGCGTTTTTTAAGACAACTGAATCTCCTTGTAACAGCAAGGCTCACAAGAGCCCACACACTCAGCCCTTAACCCCAGTGTACAGAAAGTGTCAAAACGTGTTTTTCAGCAGAAATAAACATGTTTCTGCAAGTTTGGTCAACCCCATGTAAGTTATGGGGCAGTAACATCACCTTTTCAAAACGTGTTTTTCAGCCCGAAATAAACGCGTTTTT
This sequence comes from Lepisosteus oculatus, assembly GCF_040954835.1. Classification (NCBI taxonomy): domain Eukaryota; kingdom Metazoa; phylum Chordata; class Actinopteri; order Semionotiformes; family Lepisosteidae; genus Lepisosteus; species Lepisosteus oculatus. The sequence continues at coordinate 158,750 of NW_027167727.1, forward strand.
TAAGACAACTGAATCTCCTTGTAACAGCAAGGCTCACAAGAGCCCACACACTCAGCCCTTAACCCCAGTGTACAGAAAGTGTCAAAACGTGTTTTTCAGCAGAAATAAACATGTTTCTGCAAGTTTGGTCAACCCCATGTAAGTTATTGGGCAGTAACATGACACTTTTCAAAACGTGTTTTTCAGCCCGAAATAAACGCGTTTTTTCAGGCAACTGAATCTACTTGTAACAGCAAGGCTCAGAAGTGCCCACACACTCAGCCCTTAACCCCAGTGTGCAGAAAGGGTAAAAACGTGTTTTTTAGCAGAAATAAACATGTTTCTGCAAGTTTGGTCAACCCCATGTAAGTTATGGGGCAGTAACATCACACTTTTCAAAACGTGTTTTTCAGCCCGAAATAAACGCGTTTTTTCAGACAACTGAATCTCCTTGTAACAGCAAGGCTAAGAAGAGCCCACACACTCAGCCCTTAACCCCAGTGTACAGAAAGTGTCAAAACGTGTTTTTCAGCAGAAATAAACATGTTTCTGCAAGTTTGGTCAACCCCATGTAAGTTATGGGGCAGTAACATCACACTTTTCAAAACGTGTTTTTCAGCCCGAAATAAACGCGTTTTTTCAGAAAACTGAATCTCCTTGTAACAGCAAGGCTCAGAAGAGCCCACACACTCAGCCCTTAACCCCAGTGTACAGAAAGTGTCAAAACGTGTTTTTCAGCAGAAATAAACATGTTTCTGCAAGTTTGGTCAACCCCATGTAAGTTATGGGGCAGTAACATCACACTTTTCAAAACGTGTTTTTCAGCCCGAAATAAACGCGTTTTTTCAGACAACTGAATCTCCTTGTAACAGCAAGGCTCAGAAGTGCCCACACACTCAGCCCTTAACCCCAGTGTGCAGAAAGGGTCAAAACGTGTTTTTTAGCAGAAATAAACATGTTTCTGCAAGTTTGGTCAACCCCATGTAAGTTATGGGGCAGTAACATCACACTTTTCAAAACATGTTTTTCAGCCCGAAATAAACGCGTTTTTTCAGACAACTGAATCTCCTTGTAACAGCAAGGCTCAGAAGAGCCCAAACACTCAGCCCTTAACCCCAGTGTACAGAAAGTGTCAAAACGTGTTTTTCAGCAGAAATAAACATGTTTCTGCAAGTTTGGTCAACCCCATGTAAGTTATGGGGCAGTAACATCACACTTTTCAAAACGTGTTTTTCAGCCCTAAATAAACGCGTTTTTTAAGACAACTGAATCTCCTTGTAACAGCAAGGCTCACAAGAGCCCACACACTCAGCCCTTAAACCCAGTGTACAGAAAGTGTCAAAACGTGTTTTTCAGCAGAAATAAACATGTTTCTGCAAGTTTGGTCAACCCCATGTAAGTTATGGGGCAGTAACATCACCTTTTCAAAACGTGTTTTTCAGCCCGAAATAAACGCGTTTTTTAAGACAACTGAATCTCCTTGTAACAGCAAGGCTCACAAGAGCCCACACACTCAGCCCTTAACCCCAGTGTACAGAAAGTGTCAAAACGTGTTTTTCAGCAGAAATAAACATGTTTCTGCAAGTTTGGTCAACCCCATGTAAGTTATGGGGCAGTAACATGACACTTTTCAAAACGTGTTTTTCAGCCCGAAATAAACGCGTTTTTTCAGGCAACTGAATCTACTTGTAACAGCAAGGCTCAGAAGTGCCCACACACTCAGCCCTTAACCCCAGTGTGCAGAAAGGGTAAAAACGTGTTTTTTAGCAGAAATAAACATGTTTCTGCAAGTTTGGTCAACCCCATGTAAGTTATGGGGCAGTAACATCACACTTTTCAAAACGTGTTTTTCAGCCCGAAATAAACGCGTTTTTTCAGACAACTGAATCTCCTTGTAACAGCAAGGCTCAGAAGAGCCCACACACTCAGCCCTTAACCCCAGTGTACAGAAAGTGTCAAAACGTGTTTTTCAGCAGAAATAAACATGTTTCTGCAAGTTTGGTCAACCCCATGTAAGTTATGGGCCAGAAACATCACACTTTTCAAAACGTGTTTTTCAGCCCGAAATAAACGCGTTTTTTCAGACAACTGAATCTCCTTGTAACAGCAAGGCTAAGAAGAGCCCACACACTCAGCCCTTAACCCCAGTGTACAGAAAGTGTCAAAACGTGTTTTTCAGCAGAAATAAACATGTTTCTGCAAGTTTGGTCAACCCCATGTAAGTTATGGGGCAGTAACATCACACTTTTCAAAACGTGTTTTTCAGCCCGAAATAAACGCGTTTTTTCAGACAACTGAATCTCCTTGTAACAGCAAGGCTCAGAAGAGCCCACACACTCAGCCCTTAACCCCAGTGTACAGAAAGTGTCAAAACGTGTTTTTCAGCAGAAATAAACATGTTTCTGCAAGTTTGGTCAACCCCATGTAAGTTATGGGGCAGTAACATCACACTTTTCAAAACGTGTTTTTCAGCCCGAAATAAACGCGTTTTTTCAGACAACTGAATCTCCTTGTAACAGCAAGGCTCAGAAGAGCCCACACACTCAGCCCTTAACCCCAGTGTACAGAAAGTGTCAAAACGTGTTTTTCAGCAGAAATAAACATGTTTCTGCAAGTTTGGTCAACCCCATGTAAGTTATGGGGCAGTAACATCACACTTTTCAAAACGTGTTTTTCAGCCCGAAATAAACGCGTTTTTTAAGACAACTGAATCTCCTTGTAACAGCAAGGCTCACAAGAGCCCACACACTCAGCCCTTAACCCCAGTGTACAGAAAGTGTCAAAACGTGTTTTTCAGCAGAAATAAACATGTTTCTGCAAGTTTGGTCAACCCCATGTAAGTTATGGGGCAGTAACATCACCTTTTCAAAACGTGTTTTTCAGCCCGAAATAAACGCGTTTTTTAAGACAACTGAATCTCCTTGTAACAGCAAGGCTCACAAGAGCCCACACACTCAGCCTTTAACCCCAGTGTACAGAAAGTGTCAAAACGTGTTTTTCAGCAGAAATAAACATGTTTCTGCAAGTTTGGTCAACCCCATGTAAGTTATGGGGCAGTAACATCACACTTTTCAAAACGTGTTTTTCAGCCCGAAATAAACGCGTTTTTTCAGACAACTGAATCTCCTTGTAACAGCAAGGCTCAGAAGAGCCCACACACTCAGCCTTTAACCCCAGTGTACAGAAAGTGTCAAAACGTGTTTTTCAGCAGAAATAAACATGTTTCTGCAAGTTTGGTCAACCCCATGTAAGTTATGGGGCAGTAACATCACACTTTTCAAAACGTGTTTTTCAGCCCGAAATAAACGCGTTTTTTCAGGCAACTGAATCTACTTGTAACAGCAAGGCTCAGAAGTGCCCACACACTCAGCCCTTAACCCCAGTGTGCAGAAAGGGTAAAAACGTGTTTTTTAGCAGAAATAAACATGTTTCTGCAAGTTTGGTCAACCCCATGTAAGTTATGGGGCAGTAACATCACACTTTTCAAAACGTGTTTTTCAGCCCGAAATAAACGCGTTTTTTCAGACAACTGAATCTCCTTGTAACAGCAAGGCTCAGAAGAGCCCACACACTCAGCCCTTAACCACAGTGTACAGAAAGTGTCAAAACGTGTTTTTCAGCAGAAATAAACATGTTTCTGCAAGTTTGGTCAACCCCATGTAAGTTATGGGGCAGTAACATGACACTTTTCAAAACGTGTTTTTTAGCCCGAAATAAACGCGTTTTTTCAGTCAACTGAATCTCCTTGTAACAGCAAGGCTAAGAAGAGCCCACACACTCAGCCCTTAACCCCAGTGTACAGAAAGTGTCAAAACGTGTTTTTCAGCAGAAATAAACATGTTTCTGCAAGTTTGGTCAACCCCATGTAAGTTATGGGGCAGTAACATCACACTTTTCAAAACGTGTTTTTCAGCCCGAAATAAACGCGTTTTTTCAGACAACTGAATCTCCTTGTAACAGCAAGGCTCAGAAGAGCCCACACACTCAGCCCTTAACCCCAGTGTACAGAAAGTGTCAAAACGTGTTTTTCAGCAGAAATAAACATGTTTCTGCAAGTTTGGTCAACCCCATGTAAGTTATGGGGCAGTAACATCACACTTTTCAAAACGTGTTTTTCAGCCCGAAATAAACGCGTTTTTTCAGACAACTGAATCTCCTTGTAACAGCAAGGCTCAGAAGTGCCCACACACTCAGCCCTTAACCCCAGTGTGCAGAAAGGGTCAAAACGTGTTTTTTAGCAGAAATAAACATGTTTCTGCAAGTTTGGTCAACCCCATGTAAGTTATGGGGCAGTAACATCACACTTTTCAAAACATGTTTTTCAGCCCGAAATAAACGCGTTTTTTCAGACAACTGAATCTCCTTGTAACAGCAAGGCTCAGAAGAGCCCACACACTCAGCCCTTAACCCCAGTGTACAGAAAGTGTCAAAACGTGTTTTTCAGCAGAAATAAACATGTTTCTGCAAGTTTGGTCAACCCCATGTAAGTTATGGGGCAGTAACATCACACTTTTCAAAACGTGTTTTTCAGCCCTAAATAAACGCGTTTTTTAAGACAACTGAATCTCCTTGTAACAGCAAGGCTCACAAGAGCCCACACACTCAGCCCTTAACCCCAGTGTACAGAAAGTGTCAAAACGTGTTTTTCAGCAGAAATAAACATGTTTCTGCAAGTTTGGTCAACCCCATGTAAGTTATGGGGCAGTAACATCACCTTTTCAAAACGTGTTTTTCAGCCCGAAATAAACGCGTTTTTTAAGACAACTGAATCTCCTTGTAACAGCAAGGCTCACAAGAGCCCACACACTCAGCCCTTAACCCCAGTGTACAGAAAGTGTCAAAACGTGTTTTTCAGCAGAAATAAACATGTTTCTGCAAGTTTGGTCAACCCCATGTAAGTTATGGGGCAGTAACATGACACTTTTCAAAACGTGTTTTTCAGCCCGAAATAAACGCGTTTTTTCAGGCAACTGAATCTACTTGTAACAGCAAGGCTCAGAAGTGCCCACACACTCAGCCCTTAACCCCAGTGTGCAGAAAGGGTAAAAACGTGTTTTTTAGCAGAAATAAACATGTTTCTGCAAGTTTGGTCAACCCCATGTAAGTTATGGGGCAGTAACATCACACTTTTCAAAACGTGTTTTTCAGCCCGAAATAAACGCGTTTTTTCAGACAACTGAATCCCCTTGTAACAGCAAGGCTCAGAAGAGCCCACACACTCAGCCCTTAACCCCAGTGTACAGAAAGTGTCAAAACGTGTTTTTCAGCAGAAATAAACATGTTTCTGCAAGTTTGGTCAACCCCATGTAAGTTATGGGCCAGAAACATCACACTTTTCAAAACGTGTTTTTCAGCCCGAAATAAACGCGTTTTTTCAGACAACTGAATCTCCTTGTAACAGCAAGGCTAAGAAGAGCCCACACACTCAGCCCTTAACCCCAGTGTACAGAAAGTGTCAAAACGTGTTTTTCAGCAGAAATAAACATGTTTCTGCAAGTTTGGTCAACCCCATGTAAGTTATGGGGCAGTAACATCACACTTTTCAAAACGTGTTTTTCAGCCCGAAATAAACGCGTTTTTTCAGACAACTGAATCTCCTTGTAACAGCAAGGCTCAGAAGAGCCCACACACTCAGCCCTTAACCCCAGTGTACAGAAAGTGTCAAAACGTGTTTTTCAGCAGAAATAAACATGTTTCTGCAAGTTTGGTCAACCCCATGTAAGTTATGGGGCAGTAACATCACACTTTTCAAAACGTGTTTTTCAGCCCGAAATAAACGCGTTTTTTCAGACAACTGAATCTCCTTGTAACAGCAAGGCTCAGAAGAGCCCACACACTCAGCCCTTAACCCCAGTGTACAGAAAGTGTCAAAACGTGTTTTTCAGCAGAAATAAACATGTTTCTGCAAGTTTGGTCAACCCCATGTAAGTTATGGGGCAGTAACATCACACTTTTCAAAACGTGTTTTTCAGCCCGAAATAAACGCGTTTTTTAAGACAACTGAATCTCCTTGTAACAGCAAGGCTCACAAGAGCCCACACACTCAGCCCTTAACCCCAGTGTACAGAAAGTGTCAAAACGTGTTTTTCAGCAGAAATAAACATGTTTCTGCAAGTTTGGTCAACCCCATGTAAGTTATGGGGCAGTAACATCACCTTTTCAAAACGTGTTTTTCAGCCCGAAATAAACGCGTTTTTTAAGACAACTGAATCTCCTTGTAACAGCAAGGCTCACAAGAGCCCACACACTCAGCCCTTACCCCAGTGTACAGAAAGTGTCAAAACGTGTTTTTCAGCAGAAATAAACATGTTTCTGCAAGTTTGGTCAACCCCATGTAAGTTATGGGGCAGTAACATGACACTTTTTCAAAACGTGTTTTTCAGCCCGAAATAAACGCGTTTTTTCAGGCAACTGAATCTACTTGTAACAGCAAGGCTCAGAAGTGCCCACACACTCAGCCCTTAACCCCAGTGTGCAGAAAGGGTAAAAACGTGTTTTTTAGCAGAAATAAACATGTTTCTGCAAGTTTGGTCAACCCCATGTAAGTTATGGGGCAGTAACATGACACTTTTCAAAACGTGTTTTTTAGCCCGAAATAAACGCGTTTTTTCACTCAACTGAATCTCCTTGTAACAGCAAGGCTAAGAAGAGCCCACACACTCAGCCCTTAACCCCAGTGTACAGAAAGTGTCAAAACGTGTTTTTCAGCAGAAATAAACATGTTTCTGCAAGTTTGGTCAACCCCATGTAAGTTATGGGGCAGTAACATCACACTTTTCAAAACGTGTTTTTCAGCCCGAAATAAACGCGTTTTTTCAGACAACTGAATCTCCTTGTAACAGCAAGGCTCAGAAGAGCCCACACACTCAGCCCTTAACCCCAGTGTACAGAAAGTGTCAAAACGTGTTTTCAGCAGAAATAAACATGTTTCTGCAAGTTTGGTCAACCCCATGTAAGTTATGGGGCAGTAACATCACACTTTTTCAAAACGTGTTTTTCAGCCCGAAATAAACGCGTTTTTTCAGACACTGAATCTCCTTGTAACAGCAAGGCTCAGAAGTGCCCACACACTCAGCCCTTAACCCCAGTGTGCAGAAAGGGTAAAAACGTGTTTTTTAGCAGAAATAAACATGTTTCTGCAAGTTTGGTCAACCCCATGTAAGTTATGGGGCAGTAACATCACACTTTTCAAACATGTTTTTCAGCCCGAAATAAACGCGTTTTTTCAGACAACTGAATCTCCTTGTAACAGCAAGGCTCAGAAGAGCCCACACACTCAGCCTTTAACCCAGTGTACAGAAAGTGTCAAAACGTGTTTTTCAGCAGAAATAAACATGTTTCTGCAAGTTTGGTCAACCCCATGTAAGTTATGGGGCAGTAACATCACACTTTTCAAAACGTGTTTTTCAGCCCGAAATAAACGCGTTTTTTCAGACAACTGAATCTCCTTGTAACAGCAAGGCTCAGAAGAGCCCACACACTCAGCCCTTAACCCCAGTGTACAGAAAGTGTCAAAACGTGTTTTTCAGCAGAAATAAACATGTTTCTGCAAGTTTGGTCAACCCCATGTAAGTTATGGGGCAGTAACATGACACTTTTCAAAACGTGTTTTTTAGCCCGAAATAAACGCGTTTTTTCAGTCAACTGAATCTCCTTGTAACAGCAAGGCTAAGAAGAGCCCACACACTCAGCCCTTAACCCCAGTGTACAGAAAGTGTCAAAACGTGTTTTTCAGCAGAAATAAACATGTTTCTGCAAGTTGGTCAACCCCATGTAAGTTATGGGGCAGTAACATCACACTTTTCAAAACGTGTTTTTCAGCCCGAAATAAACGCGTTTTTTCAGACAACTGAATCTCCTTGTAACAGCAAGGCTCAGAAGAGCCCACACACTCAGCCCTTAACCCCAGTGTACAGAAAGTGTCAAAACGTGTTTTTCAGCAGAAATAAACATGTTTCTGCAAGTTTGGTCAACCCCATGTAAGTTATGGGGCAGTAACATCACACTTTTCAAACGTGTTTTTCAGCCCGAAATAAACGCGTTTTTCAGACAACTGAATCTCCTTGTAACAGCAAGGCTCAGAAGTGCCCACACACTCAGCCCTTAACCCCAGTGTGCAGAAAGGGTCAAAACGTGTTTTTTAGCAGAAATAAACATGTTTCTGCAAGTTTGGTCAACCCCATGTAAGTTATGGGGCAGTAACATCACACTTTTCAAAACATGTTTTTCAGCCCGAAATAAACGCGTTTTTCAGACAACTGAATCTCCTTGTAACAGCAAGGCTCAGAAGAGCCCACACACTCAGCCCTTAACCCCAGTGTACAGAAGTGTCAAAACGTGTTTTTCAGCAGAAATAAACATGTTTCTGCAAGTTTGGTCAACCCCATGTAAGTTATGGGGCAGTAACATCACACTTTTCAAAACGTGTTTTTTCAGCCCTAAATAAACGCGTTTTTTAAGACAACTGAATCTCCTTGTAACAGCAAGGCTCACAAGAGCCCACACACTCAGCCCTTAACCCCAGTGTACAGAAAGTGTCAAAACGTGTTTTTTCAGCAGAATAAACATGTTTCTGCAAGTTTGGTCAACCCCATGTAAGTTATGGGGCAGTAACATCACCTTTTCAAAACGTGTTTTCAGCCCGAAATAAACGCGTTTTTTAAGACAACTGAATCTCCTTGTAACAGCAAGGCTCACAAGAGCCACACACTCAGCCCTTAACCCCAGTGTACAGAAAGTGTCAAAACGTGTTTTTCAGCAGAAATAAACATGTTTCTGCAAGTTTGGTCAACCCCATGTAAGTTATGGGGCAGTAACATGACACTTTTCAAAACGTGTTTTTCAGCCCGAAATAAACGCGTTTTTTTCAGGCAACTGAATCTACTTGTAACAGCAAGGCTCAGAAGTGCCCACACACTCAGCCCTTAACCCCAGTGTGCAGAAAGGGTAAAAACGTGTTTTTAGCAGAAATAAACATGTTTCTGCAAGTTTGGTCAACCCCATGTAAGTTATGGGGCAGTAACATCACACTTTTCAAAACGTGTTTTTCAGCCCGAAATAAACGCGTTTTTTTCAGACAACTGAATCCCCTTGTAACAGCAAGGCTCAGAAGAGCCCACACACTCAGCCCTTAACCCCAGTGTACAGAAAGTGTCAAAACGTGTTTTTCAGCAGAAATAAACATGTTTCTGCAAGTTTGGTCAACCCCATGTAAGTTATGGGCCAGAAACATCACACTTTTCAAAACGTGTTTTTCAGCCCGAAATAAACGCGTTTTTCAGACAACTGAATCTCCTTGTAACAGCAAGGCTAAGAAGAGCCCACACACTCAGCCCTTAACCCCAGTGTACAGAAAGTGTCAAAACGTGTTTTTCAGCAGAAATAAACATGTTTCTGCAAGTTGGTCAACCCCATGTAAGTTATGGGGCAGTAACATCACACTTTTCAAAACGTGTTTTTCAGCCCGAAATAAACGCGTTTTTCAGACAACTGAATCTCCTTGTAACAGCAAGGCTCAGAAGAGCCCACACACTCAGCCCTTAACCCCAGTGTACAGAAAGTGTCAAAACGTGTTTTTCAGCAGAAATAAACATGTTTCTGCAAGTTTGGTCAACCCCATGTAAGTTATGGGGCAGTAACATCACACTTTTCAAAACGTGTTTTTCAGCCCGAAATAAACGCGTTTTTCAGACAACTGAATCTCCTTGTAACAGCAAGGCTCAGAAGAGCCCACACACTCAGCCCTTAACCCCAGTGTACAGAAAGTGTCAAAACGTGTTTTTCAGCAGAAATAAACATGTTTCTGCAAGTTTGGTCAACCCCATGTAAGTTATGGGGCAGTAACATCACACTTTTCAAAACGTGTTTTTCAGCCCGAAATAAACGCGTTTTTAAGACAACTGAATCTCCTTGTAACAGCAAGGCTCACAAGAGCCCACACACTCAGCCCTTAACCCCAGTGTACAGAAAGTGTCAAACGTGTTTTTCAGCAGAAATAAACATGTTTCTGCAAGTTTGGTCAACCCCATGTAAGTTATGGGGCAGTAACATCACCTTTTCAAAACGTGTTTTTCAGCCCGAAATAAACGCGTTTTTTAAGACAACTGAATCTCCTTGTAACAGCAAGGCTCACAAGAGCCCACACACTCAGCCCTTAACCCAGTGTACAGAAAGTGTCAAAACGTGTTTTTCAGCAGAAATAAACATGTTTCTGCAAGTTTGGTCAACCCCATGTAAGTTATGGGGCAGTAACATGACACTTTTCAAAACGTGTTTTTCAGCCCGAAATAAACGCGTTTTTCAGGCAACTGAATCTACTTGTAACAGCAAGGCTCAGAAGTGCCCACACACTCAGCCCTTAACCCCAGTGTGCAGAAAGGGTAAAAACGTGTTTTTTAGCAGAAATAAACATGTTTCTGCAAGTTTGGTCAACCCCATGTAAGTTATGGGGCAGTAACATCACACTTTTCAAAACGTGTTTTTCAGCCCGAAATAAACGCGTTTTTTCAGACAACTGAATCTCCTTGTAACAGCAAGGCTCAGAAGAGCCCACACACTCAGCCCTTAACCCAGTGTACAGAAAGTGTCAAAACGTGTTTTTCAGCAGAAATAAACATGTTTCTGCAAGTTTGGTCAACCCCATGTAAGTTATGGGGCAGTAACATGACACTTTTCAAACGTGTTTTTTAGCCCGAAATAAACGCGTTTTTTCACTCAACTGAATCTCCTTGTAACAGCAAGGCTAAGAAGAGCCCACACACTCAGCCCTTAACCCCAGTGTACAGAAAGTGTCAAAACGTGTTTTTCAGCAGAAATAAACATGTTTCTGCAAGTTTGGTCAACCCCATGTAAGTTATGGGGCAGTAACATCACACTTTTCAAAACGTGTTTTTCAGCCCGAAATAAACGCGTTTTTTCAGACAACTGAATCTCCTTGTAACAGCAAGGCTCAGAAGAGCCCACACACTCAGCCCTTAACCCCAGTGTACAGAAAGTGTCAAAACGTGTTTTTCAGCAGAAATAAACATGTTTCTGCAAGTTTGGTCAACCCCATGTAAGTTATGGGGCAGTAACATCACACTTTTCAAAACGTGTTTTTCAGCCCGAAATAAACGCGTTTTTTCAGACAACTGAATCTCCTTGTAACAGCAAGGCTCAGAAGTGCCCACACACTCAGCCCTTAACCCCAGTGTGCAGAAAGGTCAAAACGTGTTTTTAGCAGAAATAAACATGTTTCTGCAAGTTTGGTCAACCCCATGTAAGTTATGGGGCAGTAACATCACACTTTTCAAAACATGTTTTTCAGCCCGAAATAAACGCGTTTTTTCAGACAACTGAATCTCCTTGTAACAGCAAGGCTCAGAAGAGCCCACACACTCAGCCTTTAACCCCAGTGTACAGAAAGTGTCAAAACGTGTTTTTCAGCAGAAATAAACATGTTTCTGCAAGTTTGGTCACCCCATGTAAGTTATGGGGCAGTAACATCACACTTTTCAAAACGTGTTTTTCAGCCCGAAATAAACGCGTTTTTTCAGACAACTGAATCTCCTTGTAACAGCAAGGCTCAGAAGAGCCCACACACTCAGCCTTTAACCCCAGTGTACAGAAAGTGTCAAAACGTGTTTTTCAGCAGAAATAAACATGTTTCTGCAAGTTTGGTCAACCCCATGTAAGTTATGGGGCAGTAACATCACACTTTTCAAAACGTGTTTTTCAGCCCGAAATAAACGCGTTTTTTCAGACAACTGAATCTCCTTGTAACAGCAAGGCTCACAGAGCCCACACACTCAGCCTTAACCCCAGTGTACAGAAATTGTCAAAACGTGTTTTTCAGCAGAAATAAAACATGTTTCTGCAAGTTTGGTCAACCCCATGTAAGTTATGGGGCAGTAACATCACACTTTTCAAAACGTGTTTTTCAGCCCGAAATAAACGCGTTTTTTCAGACAACTGAATCTCCTTGTAACAGCAAGGCTAAGAAGAGCCCACACACACAGCCCTTAACCCCAGTGTACAGAAAGTGTCAAAACGTGTTTTTCAGCAGAAATAAACATGTTTCTGCAAGTTTGGTCAACCCCATGTAAGTTTATGGGGCAGTAACATGACACTTTTCAAAACGTGTTTTTTAGCCCGAAATAAACGCGTTTTTCAGTCAACTGAATCTCCTTGTAACAGCAAGGCTAAGAAGAGCCCACACACTCAGCCCTTAACCCCAGTGTACAGAAAGTGTCAAAACGTGTTTTTCAGCAGAAATAAACATGTTTCTGCAAGTTTGGTCAACCGCATGTAAGTTATGGGGCAGTAACATCACACTTTCAAAACGTGTTTTTCAGCCCGAAATAAACGCGTTTTTCAGACAACTGAATCTCCTTGTAACAGCAAGGCTCAGAAGAGCCCACACACTCAGCCCTTAACCCCATGTGTACAGAAAGTGTCAAAACGTGTTTTTCAGCAGAAATAAACATGTTTCTGCAAGTTTGGTCCAACCCCATGTAAGTTATGGGGCAGTAACATCACACTTTTCAAAACGTGTTTTTCAGCCCGAAATAAACGCGTTTTTAAGACAACTGAATCTCCTTGTAACAGCAAGGCTCACAAGAGCCCACACACTCAGCCCTTAACCCCAGTGTACAGAAAGTGTCAAAACGTGTTTTTCAGCAGAAATAAACATGTTTCTGCAAGTTTGGTCAACCCCATGTAAGTTATGGGGCAGTAACATTACCTTTTCAAAACGTGTTTTTCAGCCCGAATAAACGCGTTTTTAAGACAACTGAATCTCCTTGTAACAGCAAGGCTCACAAGAGCCCACACACTCAGCCCCTTAACCCCAGTGTACAGAAAGTGTCAAAACGTGTTTTTCAGCAGAAATAAACATGTTTCTGCAAGTTTGGTCAACCCCATGTAAGTTATGGGGCAGTAACATGACACTTTTCAAAACGTGTTTTTCAGCCCGAAATAAACGCGTTTTTTCAGGCAACTGAATCTACTTGTAACAGCAAGGCTCAGAAGTGCCCACACACTCAGCCCTTAACCCCCAGTGTGCAGAAAGGGTAAAAACGTGTTTTTTAGCAGAAATAAACATGTTTCTGCAAGTTTGGTCAACCCCATGTAAGTTATGGGGCAGTAACATCACACTTTTCAAAACGTGTTTTTCAGCCCGAAATAAACGCGTTTTTTCAGACAACTGAATCTCCTGTAACAGCAAGGCTCAGAAGAGCCCACACACTCAGCCCTTAACCCCAGTGTACAGAAAGTGTCAAAACGTGTTTTTCAGCAGAAATAAACATGTTTCTGCAAGTTTGGTCAACCCCATGTAAGTTATGGGCCAGAAACATCACACTTTTCAAACGTGTTTTTCAGCCCGAAATAAACGCGTTTTTTCAGACAACTGAATCTCCTTGTAACAGCAAGGCTCAGAAGAGCCCACACACTCAGCCCTTAACCCCAGTGTACAGAAAGTGTCAAAACGTGTTTTTCAGCAGAAATAAACATGTTTCTGCAAGTTTGGTCAACCCCATGTAAGTTATGGGGCAGTAACATCACACTTTTCAAAACGTGTTTTTCAGCCCGAAATAAACGCGTTTTTAAGACAACTGAATCTCCTTGTAACAGCAAGGCTCACAAGAGCCCACACACTCAGCCCTTAACCCCAGTGTACAGAAAGTGTCAAAACGTGTTTTTCAGCAGAAATAAACATGTTTCTGCAAGTTTGGTCAACCCCATGTAAGTTATGGGGCAGTAACATCACACTTTTCAAAACGTGTTTTTCAGCCCGAAATAAACGCGTTTTTTCAGGCAACTGAATCTACTTGTAACAGCAAGGCTCAGAAGAGCCCACACACTCAGCCCTTAACCCCAGTGTCAGAAAGTGTAAAAACGTGTTTTTCAGCAGAAATAAACATGTTTCTGCAAGTTTGGTCAACCCCATGTAAGTTATGGGGCAGTAACATGACACTTTTCAAAACGTGTTTTTCAGCCGAAATAAACGCGTTTTTTCAGACAACTGAATCTCTTGTAACAGCAAGGCTCAGAAGAGCCCACACACTCAGCCTTAACCCAGTGCAGAAAGTGTCAAAACGTGTTTTTTAGCAGAAATAAACATGTTTCTGCAAGTTTGGTCAACCCCATGTAAGTTATGGGCAGAACATCACACTTTTCAAACGTGTTTTTCAGCCCGAATAAACGCGTTTTTCAGACAACTGAATCTCCTTGTAACAGCAAGGCTCAGAAGAGCCCACACACTCAGCCCTTAACCCCAGTGTACAGAAAGTGTCAAAACGTGTTTTTCAGCAGAAATAAACAGTTTCTGCAGTTTGGTCAACCCCATGTAAGTTATGGGCAGAACATCACACTTTTCAAAACGTGTTTTTTCAGCCGAAATAAACGCGTTTTTCAGGCAACTGAATCTCCTTGTAACAGCAAGGCTAAGAAGTGCCCACACACTCAGCCCTTAACCCCAGGGTACAGAAAGGGTAAAAACGTGTTTATAGCAGAAATAAACATGTTTCTGCAAGTTTGGTCAACCCCATGTAAGTTATGGGGCAGAAACATCACACTTTTCAAAACGTGTTTTTCAGCCCGAAATAACGCGTTTTTCAGGCAACTGAATCTCCCTTGTAAACAGCAAGGCTCAGAAGAGCCCACACACTCAGCCCTTAACCCCAGTGTACAGAAAGGGTCAAAACGTGTTTTCAGCAGAAATAAACATGTTTCTGCAAGTTTGGTCAACCCCATGTAAGTTATGGGGCAGAACATCACACTTTTCAAAACGTGTTTTTCACACAGTGAGCACGTGAATTTCGTAGAGGCCACAACTCAAGCCCTTAACCCCAGTGTACAGAAAGTGTCAAAACGTGTTTTTCAGCAGAATTAAACATGTTTCTGCAAGTTTGGTCAACCCCATGTAAGTTATGGGCCAGAAACATCACACTTTTCAAAACGTGTTTTTC